>NC_084801.1:78100077-78402308 GCF_963169125.1 Humulus lupulus
ACCTTGGGGTCATCACGTGACTTAACCCCCAGTGTGACCTATACCTCACTAATTATAAATATTACAATTTATCCTAAGGTATTGTCTGATAATTAGGTAAAACTGATCATGAATCATCAGAGATAATCGAACTTGTCATGTGTGACCATGCACAATTATATTATGTGTCCGGGTTTTCAGGGATCCGCGGACATGCTATGTTTGACCATGCACATCTATATAACGTATCTGGGTTTCTAAATATCAAGGGATAAGCAAGGTCACTAGCGTACCTCGAGCTGAATACATCGTGAGCTCGTGTCACAGATGCTATTCCTTATAAACATTACAAGCTCGTGCTTATTGCTTTGCATTCCCCAGCTCGTGGTATTGACCTGGGGAACCGTGCTGCCTTAATGGAGAAACTACAGACTTATGGATCATTTATTACTTGCCAGCTGTACATGAGTTAAATAGAAGACTCGTGCTGAATTTTAGGAGGCACATTTGCCCCCCAAGTTCCTGCTTGTGTTTTATGATGTCACCTTCTGACTTACAGGGTGGGGACTCTTAAACTTTCGTCGCAATTATCCAGGCTTGCCCACTACTCGAGTATTAGACACGTGGAACACTATGATTGGCGTCTGTTCTGGTTTCGAGTACGGCAATAATGGTCTGGCCAACTTTTTGCCACCGTTTCACCTTTCAAAACACTACCCTATGATCTTGAACTGGTCAGATCGGATGTTTCACGTTGTTTTATGCCATTTACGTATAAAAAGGGACAGGTCAATTCCACAGTTTACTACCTTTCATTTGAAAAATTTCCCCATCTTCTATCTTCGATGTTTTCAAACCTCCTTCCTTCTTAGCGAAAAGAAAAATACCTCAAAAACCCTTTGTTCCCAAAATATTTCGGAGACTCAGCCTTTCAGCTGTTCAGGGGAGAGTCTTCCAGTCCTTACGAAATACACCTCTTCTATCGATGATCATACTTTAAGTCCAATTACTTCTCATGGGCTCTTTCTTTATAGATTTCTGCATTTTATTTACCATGCTCTTTCATGCTTCACCGTAGTCAATATTAGGGTGTCTTCTTGATTTTTGGCACATAGGTTTCAACTTTAGGTTTACACAGAAGATTTCGAACCTTTCCTAAAATTATGATATTCACGACATTGGATATTTTCTGGGTGGTTTTTCTCTAAACCGTCCCCAAAGGACAATAGTGGCCGGATTTTCTGAAACACGGATCCCTAAATACAAGGGGGTTTGTTGGGAAACCTAGGCGCGTAGCGTAGGTAGCGCGTGACATCACGCAACGGACTGAGATTAACTCAGCTCGGGCATCAAAAGCACCAATTTGCTTCGTGCTTCCGTGCCTTTATCTTTATAAAATATTAGGTCACCTATTAAGTGACTCATCGTTCTTATTCGCTAGGCGATCTAATGGCACCCAAGAAGAGCGTACCCAAGAAGAGTGCAGCCAGCTCCTCTTCTCGACAAACCAACAAGGGAAAAGAGATCGCTGTCGAATCTCCTATTCCTCAGTTCGCCCCATGGTGGAGAAGGAGGTCTTGGTTGGTACTAACGCGTTCTTCGAGGCAAAGACAATTGTCTACAAGATAATGTTGTCCCATAACATTGAGGTCAGGTCCGGGGTCCTCATAGGCTGACCTCCGTATGACGGGGAAATGAGTTGTGCGCCTCTCTAGGATGACTTCGTGGCCTGGAGCGACGAGCATTTGAAGGCGGGGGCCTTCCTTCCTCTGGACCAGTACTTCGCCAACTTCCTCAACTACGTGAAGTTGGCACCATTTCAGCTTCCCCCGAACTCATACCGAATATTGGCGGGGTTGAAGTATCTCTTTCTAAAGCACGAGTGGGAGGTCGCCACTCCACCGGACATCCTTTATTTTTTCTGCCTCATGGCCAGCCCAGAACAACGAGGATGAGGTGATGGGTTCTATTACTTAACCCAATTCCCGAACTCGCCCTCAGTCATTGAGCTCCCCAGCCATCCCAACGACTACAAAGATCAATTCTTTCTGTAGAATGGGTTCCGCAACTGCGAACATAAATACTTTAACCATCCTCATATGTCTCCTTTCCTCTCTTAGCTCATGAAATCATTCTCTTTGTCTCTGAATCTACTTCTAGTGTATATACTAATTGAGTATTATTTTTGTGCAGCCATATTCACGAGGACGAACAAATCTGCGACCCTCGGGGCTCAATATGATACGCAATCTAGGCTTCCGCCTAGTGACGAGGACTACCGCGAGCTCATGACCGATGACACAATGCTGACGTGTAAGTTAATCGCTGAAGGCCAGACTCTGGCTTTGAGAAGAACATGAGCTAACCTCCCGGTGGTCTGCGAGCACTCGCCTACCCATGAAGGGGATGCCGAGGCCGCTGAAGGCGAGGAGCAAGAAGAAGATGAAGTACCTCTCGTGCGGAAAAGGCGGGCTCCCGAGGCTTCTCAAGACCCTGACTTAGAGCGAGCTTCTGTGGGGGCAGCAGCTGGCCCCTCTGGCCAAGGTAACCCATACCCCTATAGGGATTTAGATAGGGCTGTCGTTGACCTTATGTTAGTTAGGTTTAATCCAAAACAGCTCGTCCATCGCCACCCCAACGATCAAAACCGTAATATAACCCTGCTCTAGTGCGTGGAACACTTAGTATTACGCCATGACATGGGCTACCCTAAAGGCACCGTCATCGTAGAGAATACCCTATCCTTTAGGTCAGTCTTTTTTGAAGAGTATGGGACCAATCTTAGGTTGTTGTCCTCTCTGCTCCAAGGTACCCTTGCCCCAGGAAATAGGCAATAGGTAGAGGAGTCCAGCCCGGAGATAGAACCTGAGCCTGAACCTCCCCTAATTCAAGAAATTGAAGACTTAGACTCCCCCTCTCCTCCAGCAGTTCCAAGGCCGGAGGTCATGACAATAGACTCCTCCCCTAGCCCGGAGGGTAGGACTTTTTATTATACTGTATATGTATACACATTTTATGTAAACTGATGACTTTACATGTATATTAACCTCCTTCTCATTCCTTTCAGGCGAAGAGATGGCATAACCAGGAGTTCCTGACATCCGCACGATTTTCCAAGAGGGAAAAACCAGCTCGGTGCATGTCATAAAGAAACCCCAGTTCACAGGAAAGAAGACTCCCCTTGCGACAGGGACAACCTCCAAATCTCTGGCTAAGGGGAAAGGCACGAGCTCGGCAGCTCTGACTACTATCACGATGGAGAAAAGGGGTCCTCCTCCGCCTCCTCCTCAATTTTCACCTGCTCCTACTCAGGATCAGACAACACAAGCTGATCCAACAGGTCTTGTTGTCCCCACGACAACCATGCGCATCTCAGTCAACCCTCATCACTTGGAGAAGATCCCGATACTTTTTGGGGGACTCTCCATGAGACGACGAGCCACGTGGTGGAGTATATATACAAAGCAAACCCGAAGGACCTGAGGGTAATCGAAGAGAAGAGCCCGGAGAACGTCATGGAGTACGCCTTGGGGATAAGCCTCACAGTAAGATTGCTTTCCTCAGTTGAACATACATATATTAGTTTTTCTTTTTATTTTACCCTAGTATGCGTCTAACTTGTTTCCTTTTTTTTTTTTTTGCAGTCGGTCTTGGCTCAGCACCGCAGTATAGCTCGGGTCAGGGCTAGGAATGAGGAGCTTCACGCTGAGCTCCAGGTTGCCCAGTCCACCCTTACTGCTACATAGAAAAACGAGCGAGCTATCAAAGCTTCCCTTGCAACTGCACAAAAAGGCGAGCTCGATGCCAAGGGTGCCCTTGCATCATCTCAAGAAAATGAGTAGGCTACAAAGGTTGAATTGATCACTCTTCATGTCGAGGTCACTGAGGCCAAAGCCAATTAGCTGGAGGCTAAGGTTGTTGTTAAAGAGGAGAAGGTGACCTCGCTGTCCAACATGGAGAGCATGTTGTATCACTGCTAGGCCTTCAACCAGGATGGTAACTTCTCCTTCATGGCTTCTAAAGTGTGGGATCCATACCTCGAGAAGTTCAAAGCTCAAATCCTACAAGAGAAATCTAAGACTGGGGATGTTTCCACCACGGGCGAGTAGGAGACTGAAGAGGTTACATCCTCAGAGCGCCCTAGAGGGGCTTGGTTTTCTTTTTCTTTATCGTAAACATTCGCCATTTGGCCTAGTTTGAGGTTATTTTTCCTCGAGACCATTTGATTTTAATGCATATATCTACCTTTTTATTTATTTGTCTTTTCCTTGATTTCCTCTCCTGTTTATGCTTTTCTACACTTGCACACTCAAAATCTTAGGAATTAACTTTTAGATCGGGATAGATATTTTGAATTTGGTTATATCCAAAATTAATGTGTTGATTTATATCATACCTATTAAGTATCAGGCCTTGGTGCCGGTTATATCCGGGATTTTAAATATTTCAAACTTAGTCCTTGTTAGGTTTACTGCTATCTTGAGCTTCTAAAGAAGCCATCGAATTTTCAATTTTGCTAACTTCTAAGTTTTGGAGTTGGTTGTATCGATGGTTTTAAATGATTTAAAACTTACTTCGTTCTAGGTTTATTGACACCTCGTGCTTTTTTTTAAAAAAACATTGGTTATTCAATTTTACTAACTTCAAAGTTTTGGACCTGGTTGTGTCCAAGATTTTTAGTGATTTAAAAGTTAGTTCGTGCTAGGTTTATTGACATCTCGTGTTTTTTTTTTAAAAAAAACATTGGTTAATCAATTTTACTATCTTCTAAGTTTTGGACCTGGTTGTATCCAGGATTTTTAATGATTTAAAACTTAGTTTGTGCTAGGTTTATTGACACCTCATTTTTTTTTTTTAGAAAACATCGGCTAATCAATTTTACTATATTCTATGTTTTGGACCTGGTTGTATCTAGGATTTTTAATGATTTAAAACTTAGTTCATGCTAGATTTATTGACACCTCATGTTTTTTTAAAAAAAAAGAACATCGGTTAATCAATTTTACTAATTTCTAAGTTTTGGACCTGGTTGTATCTAGGATAGTTTTGTACCTAGTTATGTCCAGGAATTTAAGTGTTTCAAATGTTCTGATCCATCTCGGGTTATATGCCCCCCATGTAACAAGAAAGTGATCTTTCTCGGTTGCTTGGACAAATGTTATCACACGAACTAATACATAAATAAACTATATGAAAGACAAGAAATACATAATGATCACATCATTTCTTAATCAAATGGCTTTTATAACTAAGTCTTACATAGATGGATGGTATCATCATTGATAATACTTCTTCAGGGGCATGCCATTCCATGTCTGTGGGACTATTTCTCCACTAAGTCGACCTAATTTGAAAGTTCCTTCACGCACGACCTCCACCATTTGATAGGGCCCTTCCCAGTTAGGACCTAAAGCACTGTCTTTGGGCTCCTTGTTTGCCAAAAAGACCCTTCGGAGGACTAGGTCGCCCAAACGAAAACTACGCATTTTGATCTTGGAATTAAAATAACGAGTGCTTTTTTGTTGGTAATACGCGAGCTGTAGTTGCGAATCCTCTCGTTTCTCATCAATTAGGTCGAGAGATGCATTGAGCTACTCATCATTCTACTCCTGGCTGAATTTCTGGAGCCTGTGTGTGGTTACTTTTATTTCGACGGGAAGGTTGACCTCACTTTCGAAAGTCAGGCAGAAAGGGGTGTGTCTCATAGAAGTCCAGTGGGAGGTCTGGTACGCCCGTAGTACCTATGGGAGCTGCTCAGGCCAGACTCCCTTGGCCTCGTCTAACCTCTTCTTAAGAGTCACCTTGAGGGTCTTATTCACAGTCTCGACCTGCCCATTGGCCTGCAGGTACGCAACTGAGGAGAAACTTTTAACTATGTCATTCTTTTCACAGAACTTAGTGAAGAGATCACTGTTGAACTGAGTTCCATTATCTGACATGATCTTCTTTGGTAGCCCAATCCGGCACACAATGCTCGTAATCACAAAGTTGAGGACTCTTTTCGAGGTGATGGTTTCCAATGGCTCGGCCTCTACCCACTTCGTGAAGTAATCAACGGCCACCACCGCATAACGAACTCCTCCCTTTCCCGTAGGTAAAGCTCCTATTAAATCAATTCCCCATACTGCAAATGGTCACGGGGATGATATCATTGTTAGCTTGATCGGTGAAGCTCGTGCAACTGTGGCGAATCATTGGCATTTTTCGCACTTTCGAACATGGGAGATGGAATCTTTTGTTAAAGTGGCCCAAAAATAACCCTGCCTTAAATTTTTAAGGCCATGTTTTGCCCCTCAGCATGAACCCCACAGATGCCTTCATGCACCTCCTGCAGAATAGTTTTAGCCTGCTCTGGCAGAACAAACCGTAGCAGTGGCAAGGAATGGCCTCGTCGGTACAATGTTCCATCCACTACTACATTTCTTGGAGCTTGATAGAGTATCCTTCTCGTGTCTTATCTTTCTTTGGGCAGTTTTCCTATTGTAAGATATTCTGTCATAGGGGTCATCCAGGTCGGCCTAGTGTCAATCATCTCGACCTCCATCGCGCTTTCTGCCATGCTTGGACTTTCCAAGAATTCCACCGGTACTACGTTTAATGTCTCAGCTTCCTTGGAGGTGGAGAGCTTCGCCAAAGCATCTTAGCATTCTGCTCTCGAGGGATTTATTCGACGGTACCATTCTCAAATTCTGATAGCTCTTTCTTTACCTTGGCTAGGTAAGCTGCCATCTTGGTACCCCGCGCTTGGTATTCCCCTAACACTTGATTGACCACGAGCTGGGAATCGCTATAACACTAGACGGCCCTGACCTGTAATTCCTTTGCCACTCTAAGCCCGACTAACAAAGCCTCGTACTCGGCTTCATTGTTAGATGCCTTGAACCCGAATCGTAGCGCGATATTGAATCGATGCCCTTCTAGAGAAATCAATATGATCCCAGCTCTTGATCCGTTCTCATTAGAGGAGCCATCCACGAATATTCTCCACAATATCTATACTAGTTCTTTCAAAAGCTCTTCTTGAAATCCAATGCACTCAGCCATGAAATCAGCAAGGGCCTGACTTTTGATCGTTGTCCATGGTACGTACAATATTTCAAATAGGCTGAGTTCGATTGCCCATTTTAAGAGACCTCTCGACGCTTTAGGTTTTTGTAATACCTGCCTTAGAGGTTGGTCGGTCATGACATGGTTTGAATGGGACTAGAAGTACGACCTATGCTTCATGGAGGCTAATATCAGGAAAAACGCCATCTTTACCATTAGGGGATACCCTGATTCAACTCCGAGAAGTCTTTTGCTTATATAATATACTGGTTTTTGAACCCAGTCTTCTTCCCAGACCAATACGGCGCTGGCTGCATTTTCTGTCACAGCGAAATAAAGGAATAGGGGCTCCCCTACCACTGGCTTAGATAATAATGGGGATTTTGCCAAATGTGTTTTCAGATCAAGAAATGCCTGTTCGCACTCCTCAGTCCATTCAAATTTCTTATTCCCTCAGAGCAAGTTATAGAATGGAAAGCATTTATCCGTGGATTTTGAAATGAACAAATTAAGGGCTGCCACTCTTCCAGTTAGGCTCTGGACTTCTTTACGCGAGCTGGGTGAAGGCAAGTCAAATAATGACATGATTTTATCTAGATTTGCCTCTATCCCCCTTGTATTGACTATGAATCCCAGAAACTTTCCCGACGCCACTCCGAAAGTACACTTCTGGGGATTCAACCTCATGTTATATTTCCTCAAGATCTCAAAACATTCATTTAGGTTGGATACATGGTTGTTGGTAGTCTTGGATTTGACTACCATATCGTTGACATACACTTCCATGTTTTTTCTGATCTGACAAACGAACATTTTGTTAACTAACCGTTGGTAGGTAGCCCCGGCATTCTTTAATCCAAAGGGCATGACTTTGCAACAGTATACGTTTGTTGGAGTCATAAAGCTAGTATGCCCCTGGTCTGCAGGATTCATCGCGATCTGGTTGTATCCAGAATACGCATCCATGAAAGACATGAGCTCGTGCCCCGCATTGGCATCTATCAACTGATCAATTCTCGGCAATGGAAAGCAATCCTTGGTACAAGCTTTGTTAAGGTCAGAGAAATCGATGCAATTCTGCCACTTTCCATTTGGCTTTAGGATGAGGACAGGATTCGTGACCCAGATCAGATATTTTGCTTCACGAATGAACCCACACTTTAATAACAGAGCTACTTCTTCCTCCAACGCCTCAGCTCGGGTTGTTCCTAAACGTCTCAAATTTTGGGATTTATTCCCACCATGTCTTCATGAGACCAGGCGAAGACATCTAGATTCCCTTGCAAAAATTTTATCAACTTCATTTTTCTCTCATCATCAAGATTTTTCCCAATCTTAACGATGCTCAAAGCATCCTTGGGATCTATATTTACCACCTCGAGCTCTTCGATAGCTTGGAGTTCTGATCTATCCGCCCATTTGCAGATCGATATCATCGCATGGGGTGGTGCCTCCATCCCTAGCTTTCTGGGGTTCTTCCATCCTAGAAGCAACTTCTACTTCCTAGGACTCCTCGCCTCCGTCATGTATGGCCATTGTTTGCTGCCCGAGTTGGGATTTTCCCTTCACGAAAATGTTATAGCATTCCTTGGAAGTAAGCTAATCGCCTTTGATAGTGCATATTCCCACAAAGGAGGGGAATTTGATTACTAGGTGGTGGATAAAGGTTATGGCTTCAAACGTCTTCAATGCAGGTCGGCCCAAGATCGCATTATAGGCCACTAGACAATCGATGACCACAAAGTCAAGGAGTTTGGTGACAGTTCATGGACCTTATCCAAATGTCACCACTAGCTCGATTGTTCCAATGGCTGCTGATCCTTCACCAGAAAATCCATGTAGAATCATGGAAGATGCCTTTAGGTCGGTTACAGACAACCCCATTTTTTCTAAGGTGGACCTAAATAATAAATTCACAGAACTTGCTTTATCTACTAGTATCCTCCTAACTCATCGGTTGGCGAGTTGAATCGTAACGACTAAAGGGTTGTTGTGTGGGAACTGGACATGGCTGGCATCTTCTTTCGTAAAAATGACACGTTGCTTTTCTAACCAATGGTGCTTTCATAGTCGTTGCTCCGGGAAAAACTCCACTCCGTTGTTGAATTTCAACTCGTTGATATATCTCTTCTGGGCACTTTTGCTTGTGCCTGTCAGGTGAGGACCTGCGGAAATTGTTGCTATATCTCCTCCCGTGATCGGAGGAGGGGTGTCTTGATTCACCTAATGTCCATTTTTATTCATTGGAGCCTCTGGAGTTGATGGAATGTTTTGTATAGCATGTTGTCTGGGAGTTCCTCGATTCTGGGCGTACTGAGCCAAAGGTCGTGCTCTAATGAGAGTCTTGATCTCATCCTTTAATTGTCTGCAGTCATCAGTATTATGACCGATATCATTGTGGAATCGAAATTTTTTTGAGGGATCTCTCTTCGTCCTTTGATTCTTTAATGGTTTCAGCTTCTTCCAAGAAAGGCGGGTAGAATTCGCCAAGAAGATGCGCTCTCTAGTATCCGTAAAGTTAGAATAAGTTGCATAGATCGATTTAAACTTCTCCACGGACTTGTTTTTCTTTAACCCGCTCTATCCTCCTTCACCATTTCCCTTTCTTTTACTTCCCCCTTGGTTATTCTGGGCAATGGTTTGAGTTGCAGTACCAGTCACAGTGGTTGCCACTCCAACAAGTTGAACAGAGTCTTAGCTGGTTCCAGCAACAGAAGCTCATGCCTCTTCTAGATTAATCCACCTCTGAGCTTGGTTTAGGAACTCATCCACAGTGTTAACTCCCTTTCTTTGTATCTCCTACCATAGGTCGCATCGCACAAGGATCCCCGTCCTCATTGCCACGAGTTTAGAACTCTCGTCGACGTCTCTAACTCGTGCGGCAACGTTGGCAAACCTACTCATGTATGCTTTCAAAGGTTCTCTGGGCTGCTATTTTACATTTGCCAGGAAGTCCTAAAAGCTGCCTGAGAAGCCCTAAAAGCTCTCTTGAAATCCGTAGAGAAATTCTTCCATGAGCTGATTGAGTGCTTTTTGTACTGTTTGAACCATTGCCTAGCCGGCTCGATCAGAGTCGAAGGGAATATTAGGCACCTTAGCTCGGGTTCAATGTTGTGGGCCATCATCAAGGAATTGAACATTCCCAAGGGGTCGGATGGATCTCCATCTCCATCTCCATTAAATTTTGATAAATGGGGCATCGTGAAACTCGGCGGGTATGCAGTTGTCACAATGTTTGGGGCAAAAAGCTCGAGCTCATCCCCTGAATCATATTCATCTTTTTCCTTTTCTAATAGAAGCTTTCATCAGCTCCTCCATCTGGGCTAACCTTTCGAGGGTTTATTCTTTGATTCCTTGGTTATTTTGGGGCTGTTCCACAGCTCCCATCCTACCGTACGCATTCGACAGGTTGTCGTCCCTCTATGTTCGAGCTTGGTTTGGGGGAACATTCCCGTTATCACGTACTTCGGAAGGACTCCCTCTTGAGGAGTGTAACTGACTCCATTTTGGTATGAATTTGTCCTTTGTGGGTTAAGGCAATCCCGAAGATCGGTCTGGGATTGAGTTGAGGGCTCTGAGCCGAACTCAGGTGATTTCTCAAATCTGGATTTGACCTACCACTTCGATGGCTCTCTGCCCAATAACTCCAATTAGCGAAGCTTAGTGATCACAGTTGAGGATGAGGATCCGGGATATTGCCGCGTGTCCGCGGGGCATAGGTAGAGGCAGTGGCAGGAGGAGTTCTCCTACTGTCCCCATAAGCAGGAACATTTCACGTAGAACGAGGCAGTGTTGCATGTGTTATGGGTGATGGGGGATGCCTAACCGGTGAGGAAATTCTTGTAACTCTCTACGTCCGCGGTCATTCTGCTCCACCATTTCTAACTCTCTACGTCTGGCGATCTGATCCTGGCGTAGGAAGGTTGGCTGGAACATGCTGTCTCCGTGAGTTTTCCCCAGACCTTCCCCGTGGGTTGCCATGGGCGTTTCCAGGCGCATACGACGGTTGTACTGAACTTGGGGTCGAGGTCCTAACCGACCGGCTGACTTACCGATGACCCTTGGGAGGGCCATGAGGCTGAACATCTTGGTGATCTTGTGCCATGGGCATACAACATGGGGTCGAGGTCCTAACCGATTGACTTGGTTTGGATCAGCCATCCCGGTGGGACTTATGAGACCCACCTTGCCTCTTTCCGACATTAACATCGGTTGCAAGAAGGGGTAGCCGAGCAAAAATGTAACGACCCAAATTCGCTAATAAGGCTTAAGGGCCTTGAATAGTGTGCCTGAAGGGCATAATGGGATTTTGTGTGCGACTTTAATGAGTTAAATGCATGATTATGATTTAATGCATGTTATATGACTATTTGACTATTTGAGATGCATGACTATGTGTATTAGTATGCATGTAGACCTGATTGTCTTAGAAAGAGCATAATTGTAATTTGGCCATTTTGGGCATGACTGTGTTGATATCTGTGGTCTGTGACTCGAGACGATCCTAGAATGAGTGAGTTAGCGGAAAAGTCAAAGCGGGAATTTATACCCGGCTTGGGTTAAGCCTGGGGAGTTTAAATGGGAATTTGGAAAATATATTGAGGTTAATCTTGATGATGAGGGATATATATTTGGTGATTAATCAGGTATTGGGTAGCAAGCGGGAAATTATTAGAGACACTCAAGGAATTAGTGGGAATTGGGTAAAATGGCTAAAATGGCCCTACCTGGACAAAAAGGTTTAGAATTAATAGGAAGGGCATTTTGGTCTTTAGGCTTTTTGGAGATAAGTTAAATGAAGCTTTACACTTAGTGGAATTGGTAGAAAAGAGTTATAAGGCCGAGAAAAAAGAAAGGAAGAAGGAAGAAAAAAAGAAAAAATAGAAAATCAGTGTGGGTTTTCTTCAAAGGATCGGTTTGTGGTTCTCCCACCATCTCCCTTCATTTTTTCTTGGAGCTAAGCTCAGTGGTGAGCAAGTGTAAGCTGAGCATCAAGGATCCTAAGCTAAACTTGAGGATTGGCAAGGGATTAGCAAGAACGCATCAAACATTGAGGTAAGTTTTAGAAATTTCAGTTTTAGGGTTTGACTGGTTTGAGCTGTGTATTTAAGCTAAATAGATGGGGATTTTTGGGGAAATCAGGCCAAGATTGAGAAGGAGCAAGCTAAGGAGGTCTAGGGTTCAACTCAAGGTCAAATTTCCATTCACGGTATGATTTCTAAGTCTTTAACTTTGATGTTTGACTGAATTTCTGGGTTTAAGGTTCATTATGGTAGATCTTGAGTTTTGGGTTGCTTGAGCTTGGGTTATGAGTTCTTGGGATGCTTGGGATGAGTGTGAGGTGTTGATAAGTTTGTTTTTGGGTTTGGGAAAGATTTGGACAAGTTTGGGGTTGAAATGGTTGAAAGAAATCGCAGAAAACGATTTTTGGTGTTGCCAGTCTGCAACTAGCGCTACAGCGCTAGTCTTTGGGCGCTGTAGCACTAGGTCCTGTTTCTGGGGATTTGTGGTTCTGCTTGTAGCACTATAGCACCCTCTTAAGAGCGCTGTAGCACTGCACTGTTCACAGAAAGGGGTTTTTGGGCTTTTTTTGAGGGATTTTGACCTAGGGTTCGGGGCTCAATTCCACCACCTTGTTTTGTGGATCTAGGACTTCCCGGGGGCTCGGGATTGGTCCCAAGGCTAGGTTTTGGACTTGAGGTTTGGCAATGACTTTGACTTATGGATTTTGTTTAGGTGAGCGCTAGGGCTCGAGTAGGATCGTGCTCGAGGAGTCAGGTGATCAAAGTTATCGAATTGAAAGGTAAGAAAACCGTAACACCCGAGAACAGGGCATGGGCCCACAGTGTTATTGCAGGGCATGGCCCTAGATTGTATTATGTGCAAATGTATAACTTTAAATGAATTATTATATGCTTGAATAATTATTTTGAAATGTACTATATGTGTGATTATAATGAAATGAACGGCTAAGGCCGAGAGCGACGAAGCCTGAGAACGGCCTTGGGGCCGGAAGTAACACTTAGCACATGAGTGCTTGTAGCCAGGGTGGGACCCAATGGATACATGAGTTATCCTTACGGTAAGGACCGAGACCCCAGGCTTTGGTGAGGCCTCTGGGGCGGCATGGCCATGTTTGTTCAGTCTGATGGTTTTCCTATTTATCAGTGGATTATATGTCAGCTATATTTTATGCATATGTTATATACTGTATGAGTTTTCTTGCTGGGCTTCGACTCACGGGTGGTCTGTGTGGCAGGTAAAAGCAAAGAGTTAGTCAACTGGCCATGAGTATGGAGAGCGTGGGGTCGGCGCGTACATGTTCGGCCTACCCGACTGCTTTGGTTGGGGGCATTTTGTATATGGTTGTATTAACTTATTCTTTTGATAGTTAACCAGGTGTAAATCTATTTTTGAGTTGTAAATATTTTGTAAACCTTATTTTGGGATCCCAGGTGTTTGACACTTAATGTTTTCAATGAAACTAAGCATTTTCAAAGACTACAGCCTTAATTTCTAATCAAGTCACACTTTTGGTTTTAGAAACCTCGTAGAGTCAGTTAGATGCACAATTTCCATTTTAAACTCACTTAGTAACGGCTCTAAGGTAGTAGGGCGTTACACAAAACCTCCTCGATTTGCTTGTTTTCTTTTACAAAGTGGCTTCTTAATTGCATGTTTTCCAGTTCTACCGCAGCCAGGTAATCTGGGTTCGGATTCAGCGGCAATGATGCCGAACTCCTAGTGTCTGAGTGGCCCATCGGTTGTTTTCCTTATCGTTGCTGGAATTCAGGGCAATGCTCATCGGAAACAACAATATGGTGAGCCCTGTGCCCACTAGGCTGTTCCATTTCATTACTGTGCCTCGATTGAGTGACCACCATGATGAACTTTGATTGAGATTTTGATGAAAGCACTAATCTGCAGCTCTCAACGAAAGCACCAAACTATTGACGCAGTTTTTCGCCAACAGTGAATTATGAAAATAGCTAGGATGGATTAGTGCTTAATAGTAAACCACAATAAGAAAATGATACTCAAGAGCACCAGAAAATAACTCTCAAGAACTCTCGTCTTTTTTACATGGTTCGGTGGTTAAAATCCACCTAGTCCACGAGTCTATATTAATCATATTTTTCTCTCTCAATTTTGACAGAGTTTTTGCATTACAGAAAACTATATCTCTTCCCTATCCAAGATCTTAGTATTTATAGAGAAAATCCCTGGATAGGCCTGGGGGTCATCACATGACTTAACCCCTAGTGTGACCTGTACCACACTAATTATAAATATTATAATTTATCCTAAGGTATGGTCTAATCATTAGGTAAAACTGATCATGAATCCTCAGAGATAATCGGACATGTCATGCCTGACCATTCACGATTATATTATGTGTCCGGGTTTTCAGGGATCCGCGGACATGCTATATCTGACCATGCACGTCTATTTAATGTATCCGGGTTTCTAAAAATCCAAGGATACGTCAGGTCCCTAGCGTAACCCAAGCTGAATACATCGTGAGCTCGTGTCATGGATGTTATGCCTTATAAACATTACAAGCTCGTGCTTATTGCTTTGCATTCCCCAGCTCGTGCCATAAACCTAGGGAACCGTGCTGCCATAATTGAGAAAATACGAACATATGGATCATTTATTACAGTTCTTTACCTGCCAGCTGTACACGAGCTAAATAGAAAACTCATGCTGAATTTTAGGAGGCACAATTATGATTACTTATGAAAAAAAAATTATATAAGCCTTCTTTATAATTAGGGTGTGTTTCTATACTTAGAAAAATAACCCATCTTTATTATTATCTAAGTGTGTTTATAATTATCCTATATGACTTAATTATTATGCTCGAAACTCGTCGTTGATCAAAAGTTCCCACTACTATGGCCCCCTAACTCTCAATACAGAACCTGTAACGCCTTACTGCCTTAGAGTCGTTACTAAGTGAGTTTAAAATGTGCATTCAACTCGCTAATCGAGATTTTAGGACAAAAAGTGTGATTAAGCCATAAACAGAGTTTGACACTTGGGTTCCAAAAATATCGTTTAGAGATATTTACAACGTATAATTACAACCCAGGTCGACTAGACGACAAAATCTAAGTTTTAATACAACCATCTCCCAAAATCACTGGCTGTGGCAGCAAGGAAGGCCAAACATGTACGTGCCGCTTCACGCTCTCCGTACTCATGGTTGGTCGACTTTTCCCATGCCCTTACCTACACCACAAGCATCCGTGAGCCGAAGCCCAGCAAGAAAATCCTCACAAGCAAAAACATATGCATAACAAACACATAGCATATTAATAGGCCATCAATAGGCTAAGCACATATGGCCAAGCCGTCCCAGGCGCTTTACCAGGCCCTGGGTTTGCGGTCCACACCGTGAGGATATCCCAGGTATCCTTTAGGGTCTCACCCTGGCAACTCTCACTCCACGTGCTCAACGCTGCTTCCGGCCTTTTGCCGTCCTCAGCCTTGCACTCAACGTGCCTGTACGCCCTGGATTTCCCACGGGCTGTTTAGCAGGACGATCCTCGGACTAAACATGATTTAGCCCGAGGCTCCCACAGGCCAGAGGCTTTATCTTCAGGACGGGCCCTTTCTAGCTCGAGGGGATGGAGTTTCCTGCTCCCTCTTGTGGTCCCAGGAGCTGGGAAGGACATCCGGCGACCACTGACGGATCAGCTCGGGTTATGGATTGTTCCGGCAGCGAGCTTCTCAGGAAGCTCTGACCCTATGGGAAGTCAACACACAAGATAAACGGGCATAATCCTGCCATCACGTATCCGATATCCCCCTAACTTCTCGGACACGCAGCAGGAACGTGCGTATTCAGACACCCACGGACGGGTTGGGCCGTGCGGCCCATTGTTTCCTTCCATACTGATTAGACCGCACTTGTGTGTCAGGTTTAGGAATTAATCATGAATATCACAGACTTGATATGACAAATGGAAAGGTCACGGGATGACCTCCCTACCAATTTCCAGGTGCCTTCTCCTATAAATATGGAGACCCTGGGAATTAATAGGGGTTGGAAAAAATAGTCTTGTAAGAACTATACATTTGGTAAACCAATTACCCAGAAAAGATCAATAATATTGACTAGTGGAGTAGAAGGATTTTTAACCTTCGAACCACTTAAAAACGTGTTTAAGGTCACCTAGTTCTTTTCACAAAGATTTCATATCTGCGGCGGTTCTACTTTTAAGTACTAATCTCTTTCTCTTCTTCTCTTAATTACCTGTTGCCGAAGAACCGCATCAACAGTTTGGTGCTTTCATTGAGAGCAAGCCCAATTAGTACTACCACAAACATACAACTATGGTGACCACTCGATCCAAACATGGCAACGAGACAGAACAGCATGATGGGCAGGAGGCCCGCCATGTTGCCCTCCCCGAGGAGCAAGTTCCTGAAGTCCAGCAAAGGCCAGGAAAGCAGCCGGCCGGCCAAGACGACACTGGTAGTTCGGCGCCCCGGCCGCCTAATCCGAATCCAGGTTATTATACTGCGGTGAAGATGGAGAATGCTCAGCTGAGGAGCCATCTAGCAGCAGCTGGTCAGCAAATCCAGGATATTCTGAGTCGACTACCCCCTCTCACAACCAACGGTAACGTTGGAGAGAGGCAAGGCGAGGCTCCTAAGTCTCGCCGGAGTAATCGATCCAGGCATAGCCGTTCGGGTAGACTCCCTGTAGCCAACTCCACCCCTTCATCACGCCATCAAGAGGCGAACTTCAGGGAAATGCCTCAGACCGAACCGCAGCAGTACAGCCGTTCGGTTAGGACATCAACCCCTAGCTCTCAGCCTTCCTCGAGGACGCCCAGAAGAGATAGGGGAAATTCCCAAAGGAGGGTCGAGGAGATCCGGAGACGTCAGCCCGTCCCCGAAGAACGTCCAGTTCCTCGTCCATATCGCCCAGCACGAAACCATCAAGCTGGCAGGGCTGAGAGGCCCCCACCAAATTTAGTCCGTCCAGACGGCACTAGGATCGCCTCTCCGGTCAGGCATCCTCCTTCTCCCATCAGATATCCGTCTCCTCAGACCGTCCGAGACATCCCGACCTACGGAAATAGTAGGAGAGACCCGCCATCGGCCGGGCCTTCCCGCCGCAGCAGGGTGCCGGGAGGAGGAGCAGGTCGGAGCCGCCAAAGACGCACATCGAGCCTGTCCAGCAGGAGTCACTGGACCGGTAGCGCACGGAGTGATCTTTCGAGAGGGGACCTGCGACAGCGACTAAGTTCAGCACAAAGTCACCATAATTCCCATGGAGGCGACCTTCGAGATCGCCTCAACTCTCACAGAGAGGGTCCAGTTAGGGATGGTAGCCAGGCCCGCTCAGTTGGGGTCCGATCCGAAGTACGTAATGGCGGGAATGCCCCAAATGACCTATCTCTAGATAGGAGGGGCAATAACCCGCCTAATATGTACAACGGGTCCGGAGCTGTTGAACAGCCCCGGAATAACCCAGGATCTCAGGACAAAACCCTAGAGCGCTTAACTCAAATGGAGGAGTTGATGAAGAAGCTCCTGTCAGAGAAAGAAAAAGACGAATATGATTCAGGGGATGAGATGGAGCTCTTCGCCCCCAACATAGCCGCAACGGCATACCCTTCTGGCTTTCGTATGCCTCACTTGTCAAAGTTCAACGGGGATGGAGACCCATCTGACCACTTAGGGATGTTCAACACCCTAATGATGGCTCATAACATCGGGCCAGAGCTTCGTTGCTTGATCTTTCCTTCCACCCTAACTGGACCTGCCAGGCAGTGGTTCAAACAAAGTAAAAGGCAGTCAATCAGCTCCTGGAAGACCTTTTCGGCTGACTTCAAGAGGGCATTCCGCGCCTCTCAGGCCGACTACCTAGCTAACGTGAGACAGCAACCTGGAGAAACGCTAAAAGCCTACTTGAGCAGATTTGCAAATGTCGCTGCTCGAGCCAGAGACGCCGACGACAGCTCCAAACTCATGGCTATGAGGACCGGGATCCTAGTAGGCGGAGATCTGAGGAAGGATATTCAAAGGAGGGGGGTCAGCTCAGTTAGTGAATTCCTTAACAGAGCCCAAGAATGGATAAACTTGGAGGAAGCTGAAGCTTCAGCCGCGGGGACCAGCCAGGCCCTCGAGAAGCCCACTGGGGCGGGAACAGAGATCGTAGTAGCGACTCCCGACGTCACGCAGAGCAACCATCCCGGTGGCGGCAAAAGAAAAGGAAATGGTGAAAACGTCCAGCACGGTCAAAAGAAGAATAAGTCCGTGGATAAATTCAAGCCCGTGTTCACAACGTATACCGAGCTCACCCAAACCAGAGAGAATATTTTCCTGGCCAACGCTACGCGAGTCCCGTGGAAAAGACCGGAGCCAATAAAGCACCCTAAGGGAAAGAGAGACGCTTCCAAATTCTGCCGTTTTCATAACGACGTCGGGCACAATACCGACGACTGCAGGCACCTCAAAGATGAAATCGAGACTCTCATCCGAGCAGGTCCGTTGGCGCAATACTCGCGGAACAGGGTCCCGACAGGTCGACCCGCTCCGGAGATCCCAGCCAGTCAACCTGGACCTCGAGTAGATCAGGACATCCCTCCCCCCGTGGTCGAGGGAGAGATTTCCACCATCTCTGGAGGGCCACACATGGCTGGCACGAGCAGAGGCGCCCAGAAGAGGAACATAAATGAGTTGAAGGCCCACAATGGAGGGGAGTTCGTCCCGGAACAGCGTCAATCAAAACAACAAAGATTAGAGAAACAACCAGTCACTTTCACGGAGGAGGACGCGGGCCATGTCCAATTCCCTCAAAACGATCCCTTGGTCGTAGCAGTCCAGCTCGCCAATAGGAGAGTAAGGAGGGTGTTAGTGGACAATGGGAGCTCGGTGAATCTCCTATTCCGTTCAACCTTAGAAAAAATGGGTCTGACCGTCTCCGAGCTAAAGGCAACCTCGATGATGCTATATGGTTTTTCAGGCGAAGGGTCAGCAGCGATAGGAACGATCGAGCTGGTGATCACTCTAGGCGACGAGTCCCGAACAGTGTCCAAACTGCTCGAATTCGTAGTCATTGACTGCTCCGCTGCCTACAATGCAATTTTGGGCCGACCAACGCTCATTGCCTTCCAAGCTATCACATCCGTCCGGCACCTCGCCATGAAGTTCCCTACTTCGACAGGGGTCTGCACTATCAAGGGCGATCAGCTCGCTGCCAGGGAATGCTACAGCATTTCCATGAAGGGAAAATCTAAACCCGGGCAAGTGGCGATGGCCATTCAGGATGAAGAGGAATCGCAGGGACCTAAGGCGGCCCCTGAGATTAAAGAACCTCGGGTTTCCGAAGACGAAAAGCTCGCCTTAAGAGAGGACATTGACCCCCGAGTAGGCGAGGACAGGTCCGAGCTCCAAGCTATTGAAGATCTCGAGGAGGTAGGCATCGATGAACAAAATCCTTCACGGACGGTGAAGCTTGGAAAGAACCTCTGCGATAGAAGAAAGGCGGATCTGACTGCGTTTCTGAAAAAGAACCTAGACGTATTCGCATGGTCGCACGAGGACATGATAGGGATCAGTCCGAGCGTAATCATGCACACGCTCCACCTAGACAAAAGCGTCCCTGCAAAGTCTCAAAAGCAGAGGCGTTTAGGGACAACCCGAGCCGAGGCCCTTGAAGAAGAAGTGGCCCGGCTAAAAAAATGTGGCTTTCTCCGCAAAGCCAGATTTCCCATTTGGGTTGCCAATCCCGTGTTAGTTCCAAAGCCCAATGGCAAGTGGTGGACCTGTATCGATTTTTCCGACCTGAATAAAGCCTGCCCCAAGGATTGCTTTCCGTTGCCGAGGATCGATCAACTGGTGGATGCCACGGCGGGGCACGAGCTCATGTCCTTCATGGACGCGTACTCGGGCTACAATCAGATCGCGATGAATCCAGCAGACCAGGATCATACCAGCTTTATGACCCCGACTAATATCTATTGTTATAAGGTCATGCCGTTCGGTCTTAAGAATGCCGGGGCAACCTACCAAAGGCTGGTAAATAGAATGTTCGCGGATCAGATCGGGAAAAACATGGAAGTGTACGTCGATGATATGCTTGTCAAGTCAAAGACTGCCACCGACCACGTCGCCGACCTGGAAGAATTTTTTAACATACTGCGAGAATATGGCATGAGGCTCAATCCTCAGAAATGCACTTTCGGTGTCGCATCGGGGAAGTTCTTGGGTTTCATAGTCAATACCCGAGGAATCGAGGCAAATCCCGACAAGATCAGGTCACTGCTCGAGCTTCCATCCCCCAGGTCGCGGAAAGATGTCCAGGGCCTCACAGGAAGGGTGGCAGCACTGAACCGGTTCATTTCCAAATCGACCGACAAGTGCCTGCCTTTCTACAACCTGCTCCGCGGAAACAAGAAGTTCGAATGGACAGTAGAATGCGAGGGCGCATTCCTCGACCTAAAAACGCACCTAGCTGAGCCACCTGTGCTATCAAAGCCCAGGGTAGGAGAACCTCTTTTCCTCTACATGGCCGTGACTGAGGACGCAGCTAGTGCCGTTCTGGTGCGAGAAGAGGACCAGGCTCAGAAAACGGTTTATTACATCAGCAAGAGACTCCTCGGTGCTGAGTCAAGGTACCTGTTGATGGAAAAGCTGGCGTTCTGCCTAATCACGGCCTCGCGAAAACTCAGGCCATACTTCCAGTCCCACTCTGTACACGTCATGACCGATCAGCCTCTAAGGCAGGTTTTGCAAAAGCCTGAAGCCTCGGGACGCTTGCTAAAGTGGGCGGTCGAACTCAATCAGTTCGAGATTTTCTATACTCCCCGAACTACCATAAAAAGTCAAGCCTTGGCCGACTTCGTGGCAGAATGCGCGGGATTCCGTGAGATCCCATCGGAAGATTCACAGCAGCTCACCTCCTCAGGCTCATCGTGGAGGATCTTCGTTGATGGCTCATCTAACGAGAACGGCTCCGGGGCCGGAATCATTCTGATATCCCCAGAAGGACATAGATTCCATTCGGCGCTGAGGTTCGGGTTCAAGGCGTCCAACAACGAGGCAGAGTACGAGGCCTTGTTAGCCGGACTTAGGATAGCTAGCGAGCTAAAGGCAAGCTCTGTCCAATGCTTCAGCGACTCCCAGCTCGTGGTGAATCAGGTCTTAGGCGAGTATCAGGCGCGGGGTCCCAAGATGGCCTCTTATTTGGCTAAGGTAAAATCCGAATTGTCTACGTTTGGGCAAGGGTCGATCGAGCAGATACCTCGGGAGCAGAACGCCAATGCAGATGCTCTCACCAAGCTCGCCACCTCGGGGGAGGCAGAAACCCTGGGGTTGGTGCCAATTGAGTTCTTGGACAAACCAAGCATAGACGGAGATCGAGCGGATATTGAGATGATTGACATCAGGCCGACCTGGATGACTCCCATTGTTGAGTACCTCGTCGAGGGCAAGTTACCCGAAGGGCGCAACAACGTACGGCGAGTCCTTTATCAAGCTCCGAGATATACGCTAGTCGAGGGGGTGTTGTACCGACGTGGGCATTCATTACCTCTCCTCCGGTGTGTTCTTCCAAGTGAGGCGAAGGCCATCCTGCAGGAAGTTCATGACGGATTCTGCGGAGATCACACTGGGGGGCAAAGCCTGGCCTTGAAGATCCTTTGGCAGGGTTTTTACTAGTCGACTCTGTCCAAAGACTCGATCTCATATGTAAAAAAGTGCGACAAATGTCAGCGGTTCGCCGCGGTTGCACGAGCACCCCCGACCGAGCTAAAAATGATATCGTCTCCCTGGCCCTTCGCCATTTGGGGCATAGATCTAATAGGCACCCTACCCACCAGAAAGGGCGGGGTCCGTTACGCCGTGGTAGCCATTGACTACTTCACAAAGTGGGCCGAAGCAGAGCCGTTGGCGACAATAACATCGAAAAAGGTGCTAGACTTCGTGGTTAAAAGCATCGATTGTCGATTCGGCCTACCCAAAAAGATCGTTTCCGACAATGGCACTCAATTTGACAGCGACCTGTTCACCGAATTTTGCGAAAAGAACGGAATTGTGAAAAGTTTCTCATCCGTGGCCTATCCCCAGGCGAACGGCCAGGTCGAAGCTGTCAATAAAACTCTGAAGGCAAGCCTCAAGAAGAGGTTAGATGAGGCAAAGGGTATCTGGCCAGAACAGCTCCCCCAAGTTCTGTGGGCCTATAGGACCTCACATCGGACTCCCACGGGTCACACTCCTTTCTCCATAACCTTTGGAAGTGAAGCGGTCCTCCCCGTGGAGGTGAAGTTCCTGTCGCACAGGGTCCGGTCCTACGAACAAGACAAGAACCACGAGCTCCTATGCCACTCCTTAGACTTGATGGATGAGAGGCGAGAGGATTCACAACTCCAGCTCGCCCATTATCAACAGAAAATCACTCGCTACTTCAACACTAAGGTCAAAAGACGTGCCTTTAGCGTCGGCGATTTGGTCTTGAGGAGAGTTTTCCTGGCCGGGAAAGATCCCAAAGATGGGGTTTTGGGACCAAGCTGGGAAGGACCATACCAGGTCATCGAAGTCATCAAAGAAGGGACGTATAAATTAGCTCGACTTGGTGGAGGGGCGGTCCCGCGGACTTGGAATGCAATCCACCTAAAGAAATATTATCAATAAACATTTGTAAGACCTAGAAGGTCACCTTCCATGTATAAATAAAATTCAAATGTTTCTCGTTATTTGCAAGGGTAATTTTAAAGTAACAACGAAAGACCCTTTCCCAGTTACTTGGGGGGCATATGGTACCCGGATATATCCAGGTCTCCTTAACGACTTAGGTGTTAATTTTTATCTATGGATAAGAGTTATCACAAACTAAGTCCTGTCCTGGTCTTAACCGGGTCATAAAACTTAGAAGTTGGCTAAAATTTGTTGACCGAGGTTCTTCTTTAAAGAGCCCGGGATACGGATAAAAGTTGACGCGATTTGAGTTTTTTCAAAATAAGTTCCTGGTCTTAACCAGGTCATAAAACTTAGAAGTTAGCTAAACTTTGTTGACCGAGGTTCTTCTTTAAAGAGCCCGGGATACGGATAAAAGTTGACGCGATCTGAGTTTTTTCAAAATAAGTTCCTGGTCTTAACCAGGTCATAAAACTTAGAAGTTAGCTAAAATTTGTTGACCGAGGTTCTTCTTTAAAGAGCCCAGGATACGGATAAAAGTTGACGCGATCTGAGTTTTTTCAAAATAAGTTCCTGGTCTTAACCAGGTCATAAAACTTAGAAGTTACCTAAAATTTGTTGACCGAGGTTCTTCTTTAAAGAGCTCGGGATACGGATAAAAGTTGACGCGATCTGAGTTTTTTCAAAATAAGTTCCTGGTCTTAACCAGGTCATAAAACTTAGAAGTTAGCTAAAATTTGTTGACCGAGGTTCTTCTTTAAAGAGCCCGGGATACGGATAAAAGTTGACGCGAACTAAGTTTTTTTCAAAATAAGTTCCTGGTCTTAACCAGGTCATAAAACTTAGGAGTAAACTAAAAATTGGTTGAACGCGGATCTTATTTAAAGAGCCCGGGATACGGATAAAGTTAACTCGAACTACGTTCATAAAAATAAAGAGATAAATTATGACCAAATGCATAAAAATATATATGTAAAACTGGTTGAGCAAATTGTCTCGAGGCGGAAACGCCTCACATAAAAAAGAGAATTATAATAAAAAAAGTGTTCAAAATACGAAAACGAGAAGCGTCCTAAGCCCCATCAGCTGGCCCTTTGGAGGTCGCGGTCTCACCCTGCTCCGCCGCGGCAGAGGCCTCTCCAGTCTCCGATGGAGGAGCCTCCTTATTCAGGCGGGCTTGAAGCCGCGGCAACAGGAATGCCCAGAGGTCCGGCGGCATGAAGGAGAAGTCCGCGTCCGGATTGTGGGACCAGCAGTGATAGAATAGGTCCTGTAAGGACTGCTCTGACACGACCCGCTCGTCTTTCAGGGCGGCCTTGGAGGTCTGGACTTCGGCCTTCGCCAACTCAAGGTCTGCCCGCGATGCGGCCAGGGAGTTTTTAGGCTCTAGGTTCTCGGAGCGAAGCTTCTCTAGCTCGGATGCGGCCAGGGAGCGTTTAAGCTCTTGGTTCTCCAAGCGGACCTTCTCTAGCTCGGCTTTGGAGGCCGCCAGGGCGTCTCTCGCCTCCTGAGACTCCTGGAGGGCAGTCTGGCGATCTGCTTCCAAACCCTCGAGCTGGGCCTTGGTCCTAACGATGCCTCTATAGGCGGCAGCCATGCCCTGCAAGAAAAGAGTGATAAATTAGCAAACTGGAAGGAGAAAGGCGGCGTGTGAGTGTCAAAGCCTTAGAAGAAGGGGGCACTTTACCGTTAAAGTCATGTCCATAGCAGATTCTATAACTCGGACCGGGCTCGTTGTTTCGATGGCCCGGAGCTCCTTCTCCCTGATATTGTAATAGTGGCTGACGGCGTAGCTGGCCGACTCGTACACCGTACCCCGGAATGCTTCGGACATCTTCTCCAGAGCCCGGGGGTCGACCGGGATACGCACGTCCGGGGCTGCCGCGGCCAGATTCCCGACCTCTATTACCCCGTCCTGGGCGGCCAGTGGAGATCGTTGGGGTGGCGGATGCATGAGTCCTGTCCTGGCGACAGGGAGGTTCGCCCCCGCGACCTGGGATGACGGGTCTCTCTCCTTCTCCGTAGCTGGGGATTTGGTGGACACCCCGGTCGAGCTCTTGGACTCGCGAAGCCTCTTTAACCTCGGCCCCGCTGGGGGATTCCCACCGAACACAACGCCCCGCAGACTATTCCCGGGCTGAGACATCTCTTCTGCCAAAGAGCAAAAAACACGGTTATTAGCAATCATACAGAAATAAAGGCAATAAGAAAGCAAATACTAAGGGAGCCCTACCCCCCGAGCTGGAAGAGCCTAGGACGATTATCTCACGAACTGGCGAAGGTTCTAGGTCCGGTTCTGAATCGGGGCTGGACTCTTCTACGTACTGCCTAATCCCCGGAGCGTAGACGCCCCTCTGGAGCGCAGGCCACGTGCATAAATTGGTCCCGTACTCCTCAAAAATGGCCGACCTAAAGGCTAGGGTATTATCTACTACTACGGTACCCTTGGGCCGACTCTCTTGGTTGTCCAGCACGAGCTGGTCAACGCAGTGGAGCAGAAGCGTGTCCAGGTTCGGATTCCTTGGGTGACGATGGACGAGCTGCCTAGGGTTGAACCTAACCAGCCGGGGGTCTGCAGTGGCCCTATCTACGTTCTTAAATAAGTAAGAGTTACCTTGACCGGAAGGACCCGCGGCTGCTCCGGATTGGGCCCTCTCCTCGCTCATCCCCTGGGCGACCTCCAAGCTCCTCTTCCTGTTCCTCACCAGAGGAACTTCCTCACCTTCTTCCTCGCCTTCGTCATCTGCGACCTCCTCCGCGACGATCGGCCTGTTGTCGCGGGCTGGGGGAGGACCTCGGGGCCTTTTCAAATTCAAAGTCTTATTTGGGAAAATCAGCTTGCAGAATACCATCGCCTCGTCTGTCACGAGCACGCGGTAGTCTTTCTCACTGGGGGGCAGGTTCGCCAGTGTATCGTATTGACCCCCGAGGGTCACGGACTTTTCGGTCCTCGAGTAGATGGCTGCAAGGTTGGTTGAAATCAGAATTGGAATAAGGGACGAGCAAAATAAGATAACCGTTAAAAGGCGAGCTAAATGGAGGATTACTTACGAGGGCGGTTGAAATAATGATGATCGCAGTTTCGGAACCCAGTAGACATAAAAACTGGTCTTTGAAGTCGTTTGGATGGCTCGGCAGCTCGATCACTGCTGCTGTGTTAGGGAAGCGGGTTAAGTAATAGAACCCGTCGCCTCGCCCCCGCTGGTTTGGGCTGGCTTTGAGGCAGAAGAAATATAAGATATCAGCAGGAGTGGGGACCTCCCACTCATGCTTTTGGAACAAATACCTCAGTCCCGCCAGCAGACGGTAGGAATTGGGGGGGAGCTGAAATGGGGCCAACCCCACATAGTTCAGAAAATCAGCAAAATACTAATCCAGGGGGAGGAAGGCCCCTGCCTTGAAGTGTTCCTCGCTCCAGGCCGCGAACGACTCGTCGAGCGGCGTGCAGCTCCTCTCCCCATCCGCAGCAGGTCGGGCGATCACGGAGGTCTTCCCCAGAGGAATGCTGTGGTTAAGGAAGATTTTGGTGATCTTTGCCTGGCTGGTTATCTTCGAGACGATTCTCTCCACCTCGAAAAACGCGTCAGGAGCCACCTCGGCCTGCTTCTCCACCGCCGGCCCAAAGTGAGGAATTGGCGAGCTGGTCACCACCGCCTTTCCTTTATCCTTCTGGGAGGCCGAACTTCCCACATTCTTCTGTGGCAGATTTCTCTTTGGAGCCATCTGGTCGCCTATCGAACAAAAGAAAACACTTTAGAAAAGGCGACCCAAGCAGGAGAGTGAGGCAAGTATTAAGTACACGAGCTGGGGTAAGCCCAGCCCGTGGAGAGTGGTGCCACGCGTTCCAAGGAACACGCGCCTATGCCCTCAACAGATCCCAGATTACTCGGAATTCGTGTGTCAGATGGCTCAGAGTAAAAAAATTGCCTTGGGGGGAAAGTTTCAACAGGCAAGGCGTGGCAAAACCGCTTTTAAGGCGTATTCCCTAAGCTACCCGGTTTTTGCACCCAAAGTTCCTAAGGATCCTACCCAGAAATTGTTCCTAAGAGAGAATCATGGAACCCATGTTCTAAGGCGATGTCCCATGGCAAGTGTGCCCTAATCAAAGAAGGGCCATCACCCTCCATATCCGCGCGACCCAGAAAACCTCTGCATGTGGCTACAGTAAAATTTTTTACCTAGGCTACAGTGGCATGCTTTCAAAAATAAACAGGGACAGAAGACATACAGTATAGGGTTGGATGGTGAGCGAGGTTGCTGCGCTGGTAGGAGCTTCGTTGGCGCAGTAGTCTCCAAGGCCTTGAAGGAACTCGCACGCTTAAGCTTCGTGAACGGAGAAGATGAGAGCAATGGAAATGAGGGTTTTATTCTTCGGAAGGTCAGAGAGAAAAGAAGGAAATTTGAGAGGTTCTGAATGGTAAGGTGGCCCGTGCGTGGGATGACCAGCCCCTTTTTATACAAGGGGGGATCACGTGTAAAAGGCTCCTGGGAGACCCTCCACTCGAAATGTGAAACGACGGCTGGACAGTAGGCTAGGCCATTTAATGCGGTTCTCGTAGAGTGTACCGTCGCCACCCACGGCGTTCCACGTATCAGACGCATGCGAAAAGCATGGAATGCGAAGGGTTGTGGGAGAAGTCTAAAAGCTCCTACTGTGGTCTCCCATGTCTGACGTCATGGACCACGAGCAGGAGCTTGGGGGGCAGATGTACACCCTGGATTTCCCACGGGCTGTTTAGCAGGACGATCCTCGGACTAAACATGATTTAGCCCGAGGCTCCCACAGGCCAGAGGCTTTATCTTCAGGACGGGCCCTTTCTAGCTCGAGGGGATGGAGTTTCCTGCTCCCTCTTGTGGTCCCAGGAGCTGGGAAGGACATCCGGCGACCACTGACGGATCAGCTCGGGTTATGGATTGTTCCGGCAGCGAGCTTCTCAGGAAGCTCTGACCCTATGGGAAGTCAACACACAAGATAAACGGGCATAATCCTGCCATCACGTATCCGATATCCCCCTAACTTCTCGGACACGCAGCAGGAACGTGCGTATTCAGACACCCACGGACGGGTTGGGCCGTGCGGCCCATTGTTTCCTTCCATACTGATTAGACCGCACTTGTGTGTCAGGTTTAGGAATTAATCATGAATATCACAGACTTGATATGACAAATGGAAAGGTCACGGGATGACCTCCCTACCAATTTCCAGGTGCCTTCTCCTATAAATATGGAGACCTTGGGAATTGATAGGGGTTGGAAAAAATAGTCTTGTAAGAACTATACATTTGGTAAACCAATTACCCAGAAAAGATCAATAATATTGACTAGTGGAGTAGAAGGATTTTTAACCTTCGAACCACTTAAAAACGTGTTTAAGGTCACCTAGTTCTTTTCACAAAGATTTCATATCTGCGGCGGTTCTACTTTTAAGTACTAATCTCTTTCTCTTCTTCTCTTAATTACCTGTTGCCGAAGAACCGCGTCAACAGTGCCCAATGCCATTCCCAGCCCTTTGCCGTTCCCGGCCCCTGCTGACCACGCCCTGCGCCGTTCCCGGCTCTTGCCGAACACTTACACATTCACATTCTTAGCATAATAAACATACACTTACCATTAACAAACTAAAACAAAGGGCTGCGCCCTACAATTCAAACATATTGGGATCAGCCCTGCATACAAGCTCTATGGGAACAACGGTTTTCTTACCTGCGTCCCGAGCTCTCCGAGCACCAATATCCCGAGCACAGTCCTCTAACTTGAGCCTCGCCTAAACCCTAGTCACAACACATTAACAATATTCATCCATCATGTTCTAATCAATTAAATAACTTTGAGCCATAGCTCTAATCTTCAGGACCTTGAATTCTATCAATCCAGGTGATAAAATACATCTCGAGCCTTAACCTTTGAGTTCCTAAGCCTAAACACGATTAAAAACACAAAATGGCACTAAGAGTCGCGACCCTATAAGACCATGCCGCGGCTAGCCTCGAAACAGAGGGTAACACCTCCCTGAAACACACACGGGCTGCAGCGCACTTGACCAAGTGCCGCGGCGCGCCTCTAGCACCATGGCCTCCCAAGGCCGCGGCATGCCCCTACTAGGGCAGCGTCCCTCGCCTCCAAACCCAGAAATCTCCATCTTTTCCTGCATTTTCTTCAAACCAACTCACGCAAAACCAAACTAGCAATTTAAAATAATCATCACAAAGGTTCTAGCCCAGTTTTAACATCAAAACCTATCAAAAACCTACTCCAAAAACTCAGCTAAACACCCTAGAACGGATCAAATCCTACTCACATGCATTTCTTAAGAAAACAGTAGAAATCAACCATAATTCTCAGAGTTAGAACTGACCCCTTGCTGAGTTTTGATTAAGAGTTGATCCCCTAAATTCCCAACTTTAATTCCTCAAGCTCCAAGCCCTGATTTACTGGTTAGAATCTCCCAAGCTCGGCCCCAATTCTAGTTCTTGAGTTATTTCTTTCCCTTGCTTGTTTCCTTGAGTTTGTCTTAGAGAGTAAAGATGAGAGAGAATAGAAACTATCTTCAGCTGGGAAGGGAAAGTGAATGTCGGTTTCTAAGTCTCCAAAAGCTTCCTAGGCTTTGTTTTATTTAACTTACGCTTTAAGGTTACCTCAAGGCTCGGGGTACCAAAAACGTCCCTGAGGGAAAAATGGTAAATTTCCCCAATATCCCCTCCTAGACATTCTAACCTCAAATATATCTCCAAATATTTATTTCCATAACCCGATAACCCCATAATACATCTAATACCCAAAATACCCCTCGACTCGCCCTGAGTCGGATTCTCAACCCCGTTGTGACTTTCTGGCTAACTTGTCTCTAGAACTGTCTCGAATTGTGCTACACAGATATATGTCACACACATATCATATTTATCACATTTATACCCTCAGCGGGCTAAAATCACAGACATACCCCTAATATCCAAACGGGGCCCACATGCATATTTAATTCAACTGAACATGCATCTCTATCACATATTCACATAAATTCACATATTAACATGTTAAATCATTTATTGCCTTCCAGGCACGCTAATCAAGTCTCTAAGCCTTATTAGCAAATTTGGGTCGTTACAACTATCCCCTCCTTACAGAAATTTTGTCCTTGAAATTACCTGAATAACTCGGGATACCGCTCCCTCATCTCTGACTCAAGTTCCCACGTTGCCTCTTCAACCTTGCAGTTCCTCCACAGCACTTTTACCAAGGCGATGGTCTTGCTCCGCAAGACTTTATCTTTCTGGTCAAGAACCTGAACTGGCTTCTCCTCATAGGACAAATCCTAATCGAGCTTCAGATTCTCATAACTTAAAACATGCGTCGAATCTGACACATACTTACGGAGCATGGACACATGGAAAACATCATGAACCCCTGATAAAGCTGGAGGCATCGCTACTCTGTAAGATACCTCTCCAACCTGTTCCAGAATCTCGAAGGGGCCAACAAACCTAGGGCTCATCTTGCCCCGAACACCAAACCGTTTCACTCCCCTCAAAGGTGAAACCCTAAGAAACACATGGTCACCAACCTGAAATACCACGCCCCTGCGTTTCAGGTCTGAATAACTCTTCTAACGACTATGGGAGGCGAGCATTCGCGCTCTAATCTTCTCAATCGTCTCATTGGTCCTCTGAACCATCTCTAGACCCAGCTATCTCCTCTCACCTGTCTCATCCCAATGGAAAGGTGATCTATACTTCCTTCCATAAAGCATCTCGTACAGAGCCACTCCGATGGTCGCCTGATAACTGTTGTTATACGAGAACTCGATCAAAGGGAGATACTTACTCCATGATCCCCCAAAATCTAACACTCAGGCTCGCAACAATTCATCCAATATCTGAATCGTCCTCTCAGACTGTCCATCTGTCTAAGGATGATAAGCGGTACTAAACCGTAACTGCATGCCCATAGCCTTCTGCAGACTCTCCCAAAACTTGGAAGTGAAGGTGGGGTCCTTGTCGGACACTATCGACCTCGGAGCCCCATGAATTTGAATAATCTCCTTCACATATAACTCAGCATACTGCTCTACAGTATAAGTGGTCCTAACAGGCAGAATGTGGGCGGACTTGGTATACCTATCCACAATAACCCACACCGAGTCATGTTGTCCCACGGTCCTCGGCAAACAAATCACAAAGTCCATGGTAATATCCTCCCACTTCCATTCTGGGATCCCCAGAGGCTACAGCAACCCCGCTGGCCTTTGATGCTCAGCCTTAACCTGCTGACAAGTTAAGCACTTGGCCACATAATCCACCACATCCCTATTCATGCCCGACCACCATTATAAAGCTCTCAAATCCTGGTACATCTTCGTTGTACCCGGATGCAAAGTATAGGGAGTGGTATGCGATTCATCTAAGATCTCCCGCTGGATATCGAAATCCATCGGAACGCAGATCTGACCCTTGTACTTCAGTAATCCCACCTCTGAAATAGAAAAGTCCTTAGTCGCTCTGACTACGACATTCTCTCTATGACCTCTCAACTGGGAATCTTTCCACTGCGCCTCCTTGATCCTCTCAAGGAGTATAGACTAAAGAGTGATGTTGGCCAACTGTCCAACCACCAACTCTATACCTACTCTAGTCATCTCCTCCGCTAGCTTATCAGATATTTGTCTCAAACTAAACAACTGTCCTGGGCCTTTCCGACTCAATGCATCAGCTACCACATTAGCCTTCCGAGAATGGTATAGGATATCACAATCGTAATCCTTAACCAACTTCAGCCACCGCCTCTGGCGCATGTTCAGGTCCTTCTGAGTAAAGAAATACTTCAGGCTCTTATGGTCGGTGTATATCTCACACTTCTCACCATAGAGATAATGTCTCCAAATCATAAGCGCGAACACCACCGTTGCCAACTCCAAATCATGCGTGGGATATCTCTGCTCATACTCCTTTAACAGTCTCGATGCATAGGCTATCACCTTACAAGCTTGCATCAACACACACTCCGAACCCTATCTGGATGCATCACAATAATACCACAAACTTTTCATTATCTGTTGGCAAGCTTAACACTGGCGCGGTGATCAATCGCCGCTTCAACTCCTTAAAACTATTCTCACATCTAACCGTCCAAACATACCTTGTCTTCTTCTTTGTCAGTTCTGTCAAAGGCATTACTATCCTGGAGAAAATCTCTACGAACCGCCGATAGTACCCCGCTAAGCCCAAAAAGCTTCTCACTTTAGGAACATTGCTCGGTCTAGGCCAATCTCTGACCGCCTCAATCTTACTTGGGTCAACCAGAATCCCCTCCTTACTGACAATATGGCCCAGAAATGTAACTTGTGGTAACCAAAACTCACACTTACTGAACTTATCATATAACTTATGCTCCCTCAACTGCTGTAGAACCATCTGCAAATGCTGCTCGTGCTCTGTCTCTAAATGAGAGTGCACCAGGATGTCGTCGATGAACACAATCACAAACTTAACCAAATAATCCTTGAAAACCCTATTCATCATGTCCATAAAGGCTGCTGGGGCATTGGTTAATCCAAAGGACATTACCAGAAATTCATAGTGTCCATACCTCGTTCCGAAAGTGGTCTTTGGTATGTCCTCCTCTTTAATCCTCAACTGATGGTAACCTGATCGGAGGTCTATCTTGGAAAACACTGTTCTTCCCTGTAACTGATCAAATAAATCATTGATCCTAGGCAGTGGATACTTGTTCTTAATGGTTAACTTGTTCAACTCCTTGTAATCAATGCAAATCCTAAGAGATCCATCCTTCTTCTTGACAAAGAACACTGGAGCACCCCATGGCGAGAAACTCGATCTGATGAACCCCAAATCAAGTAACTCCTGCAGTTGAATCTTCAACTCCTTCAATTCCGCTGGAGCCATTCTGCAAGGTGTCCTAGATACTGGCTCCGCCCCTAGCACAAATTCTATAACAAAATCAATCTCCCGTTGCTGCGGCAACCCTGGCAAATCTGTCGGAAACAAATCCAAATACTCACACACCATTCTAGTCTCACCCGGTCCAACCGACACCACCCTAGAGGTATCGACAACGCTCGCTAGAAATCCCATGAAACCTTCCTCCATTAGGTCTCTAGACTTTAATGCTGAAATCACTGGTACTCGCGGTCCACTAACATTCCCCACAAACACAAAGGGTACCTCCCCTTCCGGTTCGAAAGTCACCATTTTACGCTTGCAGTCAATCGTTGCCCCATACTTCGATAACCAATCCATCCCTAGAATCATATCAAAGTCATCCATCTCTAACTCAATAAAATTAACAGACAGTTCCCTACCATCTACCTCTACTGGCAATGCTCTAATCCATTTCCTAGAGACTACCAGTTCTCTTGTTGGCAGCAAAGTCTGAAATCCCCTAGGATACACACCACTAGTTCTACAAAGCTGATCTATCACTCTAGCAGATACAAATGAATGGGTAGCCCCTGAATCAAACAATGCAATATAGAAAGAACAAGCGCTAGAGATTTGACCTGTCACAACTGAGGGGCTAGCCTCCGCCTCAGCCTGTGTCAAAGTAAATACCCTGGCAAGAGCAAGACTATCACTCTGCTTCTTCTCCTCTTTCTTGACTTTAGGGCAGTCCCTCTTCAGATGACTAGCACTTCCACAGACAAAGCAGGCCCTGATCTTGCACTCACCCTGGGGTCGTCGTCTGCACTGCGGACACACTGGAAAGCTCCTCCAGTTGTCACTTCCACCCTGATGGCCAATAGAAGCACCCAGTGTCCTCCTATTTGAACTGGGAGGAACAAGAGAATCGAGGGCCTTCCTCTTCTGCTCACTAGAGCCACCACCACGACTGGATCCAACAAAAGGAGGCACTGTCCTCCTGGCATCACGCCTAACAGCGCTTTCCTTCCAGATCTGATCCTCGGCCCTCTCAGCTATAAAGGCCTTGTCCACTACCTGAGCATAAGTAGTAGTCTCTGGATCAAAAGTAATATTCACATCATGGGCGATCATAACATTCAACCCCCGCACAAACCTGTTCCTTCTTGCCACATTAGTCGGCAGTAAATCTGGCGTAAACTTTGCCAATCTGTCAAACGTCAAAGCATACTCTGTCACTGTCAATCGGTTTTGAGTCTGGTTGATGAACTCGTCAACCTTTGCAGCTCGAACTTTCACACTATAATACTTCTCATTAAATAAGTTTCTGAACTCTTCCCAAGTCATAACTGTTACGTTCCTTCTCTGAACTACCACGTTCCACCAGATGCGGGCATCCTCTCTAAACATGTAGCTAGCACAAGCTACCCTCTCTTTTCCCTAGACCCTCATAAAATCCAGAATTGAGGAAAATATATTCATCCACTGCTCTGCCCGTAGTGGGTCTGGTCCACCCTCGAAGGTGGGAGGATGTTGTTTCCTGAACCTCTCATACAAAGATTCCCACTTATTCTCCATAGCAGATTGAACTGGCACTGACGCCATAACCTGCTAAACTGGCAGCCCAGTGACCTAAGGTGAGGCCTGCTGCCTCAACTGTCGCAGCTCTTCCTCTGTTCGCTGCAGTCTAACTTCCATCCCGGCAAACATTTCTTGCCAATTCTGTGGGGCAGGTGGAGGATCCTGACCCTGGTTGTCATCCTTGGCCCTACTGCCGCGGAGTCTAGATGATTGTCAAGGCATCTCAACAAATATGCCTGCAACCAACGACACCGCTCATCAGGCATGATAACAACATTCAAAACCACCTCCCAAACACATTATCCATCCACAAATAACAATTCACATAACAGATAACATATAACACACAACGGGCCATGCCCTAGCATTATGCATATGTTAACTCACTCGTCATGCTCTATATGAAATAAGCAGGCAGACAGGGCATTCAAGAACATATTCAAGCATATTAAACAATCATACCAACCAACCCTGAGTCAAGCTTGTCACTGACAGCGAGGGTACATGTTCCGTCAATCTCCAAAACTATAAACCTTGGCTCGCTTTGATACCAAGTTGTAACGCCCTACTGCCTTAGAGCTGTTACTAAGTCAGTTTAAAATGTGCATTCAACTCGCTAATCGAGATTTTAGGACAAAAAGTGTGATTAAGCCATAAACAGAGTTATAAACTATGAAAATAATTCCATTTACTGAAAATCATAAAGTGTTTAACACTTGGGATCCCAAAATACCATTTAGAGATATTTACAACGTATAATAACAACCCAGGTCGACTAGACAACAAAATTTAAGTTTTAATACAACCATCTCCCAAAATCACTGGCTGTGGCAGCCAAGCAGGCCAAACATGTACGCGCCGCTTCACGCTCTCCGTACTCATGGTTGGTCGACTTTTCCCTTGCCCTTACCTACAACACAGAGCACTCGTGAGCCGAAGCCAAGCAAGAAAACCCTCACAAGCAAAAACATATGCATAATAAACACATAGCATATTAACAGGCCATCAATAGGCTAAGCACATACGGCCAAGCCATCCCAGGCGCTTTACAAGGCCCTGGGTTTGCGGTCCACACCGTGAAGATATCCCAGGTATTCTTTACGGTCTTGCCCTAGCAACTCACACTTCACGTGCTCAACGTTGCTTCTGGCCCCTTGCCATACTCAGCCTTATACTCAACGTGCTTGACGCCGTTCCCAGCCCTTTGCCGTTCCCGGTCCCTGCCGACCTCGCCCTACGCCGTTCCCGGCTCTTGCCAAACACTTACACATTCGAATTCTTAGCATAATAAACATACACTTAACATTCACAAACTCAAATAAAGGGCTACGCCCTGCAATTCAAACATATTGGGCTCAGCCCTGCATACAAGATCTATGGGAACATTGGTTTTCTTACCTGCGTCCCGAGCTCTCCGAGCACCGACATCCTGAGCATAGTCCTCTAACTTGAGCCTTGTCGAACCCTACTCACAACACATTAACAATATTCATCCATCAAGTTCTAATCCATTAAAGAACATTGAGTCATATCTCTAATCTCCGGGACCTTGAATTCTATCAATCCGGGTGTTAAAACCCATCCCGATCTTTAACCTTTGAGTTCCCAAGCCTAAACACACTTAAAAACACAAAATGGCACTAAGAGTCACGGCCCTATAAGACCATGCCGCGGCTAGCCTCAAAACAGAGGCTAACACCTCCCTGAAACACGCACGAGCCGCGGCGCACTTGACCAAGCGCCGTGGCGCGCCTCATGCGCCATGGCCATACACGGGCCGCGACATGCCCCTCCTAGGGCCGCGGCCCTCGCCTCCAAACCCAGAAATCTCCATCTTTTACTGCATTTTCTACAAACCAACTCACCCAAAACCAAACTAGCAATTCTAGATAATCATCACAAAGGTTCTAGCCCAATTTTAACATCAAAACCTATCAAAAACCTGCTCCAAAAACTCAGCTAAACACCCGAGAACAGATCAAATCCTACCCACATGCATTTCCTAAGAAAATAGTAGAAATCAACGATAATTCTCGGAGTTAGAACTTAACCCTTGCTGGGTTTTGATTCAGATTTGATCCCCTAAATTCCCAACTTCAATTCCTCAAGCTCCAAGCCCTGATTTACTGGTTAGAATCCCCCAAGCTCTACCCCAATTCTAGTTCTTGACTGATTTCTTTCCCTTGCTTGTTTCCTTGAGTTTTCCTTAGAGAGTAAAGATTAGAGATATTAGAAACTATCTTCAGCTGGGAAGGGAAAGTGAATGTCAATTTCTATATCTCCAAAAGTTTTCTAGCCTTTGTTTTATTTAACATAAGCCTTAAGGTTACCTTAAGGCTTGGGGTACCTAAAACGTCCCCGAGGGCAAAATGGTAAATTTCCCCAATATCCCCTCCTAGACATTCTGACCTCAAATATATCTCCAAATATTTATTTCCATAACCCGATAACCACATAATACATCTAATACCCAAAATATCCCTCGACTCGCCCTGAGTCGAATTCTCAACCCCGTTGTGACTTTCTGGCTAACTGCTCTCTAGAACTGTCTCGGATCGTGCTACACAGATATATATCACACACATATCATATTTATCACATTCATGCCCTCAGCGGGCTAAAATCACAGACATACCCCTAATATCCAAACGGGGCCCACATGCATATTTAATTCAACTAAACATGCATCCCTATCACATATTCACATAAATTCACATATTAACATGTTATATCATTTATTGCCCTCCAGGCACGCTAATCAAGGCCCTAAGACCTATTAGCAAATTTGGGTCGTTACAGAACCCGGTCCATTGATTTGTATCCACCCTCACCGAATTTGGTCATTATTTATTAAATTTATTATTTTTATGATTATAAAAAAAATCAAACTCATTCATTTAAAAAAAAATAACAATAATATTCATTTGGAAAAAGTTTTCACTAAGTACATTCATAAATGCAATGATAATAAATAAAAAAAATAAAGAAATAAACTAATCTAAATATCAGGATCTTTTACATCTGACCCTTCATCTAACATATCATCATCTTTCTCCTCATAATCATCATTATCTTGAGCCTCAAAATTTCCTCGGGGAAGATTCATAAAGATTCTATGTTTTTGCTTATTAGTTAATTGAAATTCTAGTTTAGAGGTGAACCTAAGTATGAGAAAATAATATCTCATAGCTACCGGTAATTCGTCTTCATCATATATAGTCTCCCATATTTCTTCTAAAGTTGAAATTACAGAATGATAATCTTTAAAAAGCCTAATTACTAAAACATATTACTCTGTAGCTCTCATTATCATTTGCTTAGTAGTCTGGAGGTGAACTATGTCCTTGTGTAAGAAGATAAATCTCCGAGTGATTCTTTCTAACACTCCTAATATATTCCTTGGCTCTGTAATCCTTTTCAATGCCTTAATAGCTCGGATATCCTCATAGGTCAAGGCTCCATCAATTCTTAATTGAAAATATAAGGGCTAAAACATTAGCTATACACATAAACATAATAACTATAACATAAACACTTACAATGGCGGTTAGATTCGAAGCTTGAGCGTGTGTATCAGGGAGAACTTCATGCATATGAACTGTTTCTCTGATACCAACTGTAATGAACCAACTATTTCTAAGACCTTGAACAATTAAAACTACTAGACATAACTACTATTTTGGGAAACATACATAAGAAATAACATAACTTTATTTAAAATCCAAATTATTGTACCAATACAAGATAAAATATAGAAAAATAAAAATGTGATATGGTATGGGATCCCATTGTTTATAAAACATAAAACATAAACTTTAATTCAATTGTTTAAAAAACTAAGTGCGAAATTACAAAAGAAACATTATTCAAAACACTAAATAACGTCATCCTCGATCAACACGCAGTCCATTCATTCCATTCTTCGTTGACACACAAGCCAAGCTGCCAAGAATCCTTCTGCCCTCCATATTCATTTTCCTGCATCACACTAAAAATAAAGGGATGAGCGTAATGCCCAGCAAGGAAAATCTACTAAAAACATACATCGTAAATCATAAGCATAAGACTATATAATAAACATAAACTATAAAACATATGACTATAAAAAAAATATATATCATATAGGACTACAATAGTAATGGTCATTAACTCATTAACATGGCATGTGATAAACCATCTAGGTCCTCTATCTACTAATCGAGGTAGGTTAGATCACATGGTAGTATAGGATAACCCATCTAGGACCTCTACTAATCGAGGTAGGGTAAATCATAACTCTAACAATGAAAATGATAAAATTCTTGGGGTTTGCTATCCAAGCAACTATAAGCCCCAAGCGACATAAAATATTGGGGTTTGCTATCTAAGCTACTATAAGCCCCAAATGACTTCAAAACATATTTATACATATATAGACATATCATAACATAAAACATATAATAACATAAACATAAAAGCACATATATTCTATCCTATTTTCCTTACCAAAAATTGGGATATTTGGGAACAAGAAAAGGATTAGGAAACTCCTATAAACCAATAGTATGAATGGTGAGTTTCTAAAGAATGATATGAAAAGAAAACTAAATAAAACTATGGAACCATAAAGAACTGAACTTAAGGATAAGAATACCTTGAATAATCTTATGAATTGATCTAAACCTCAATTCTGAAATCTCACTATACCTCACTTCCCAAGTGTTTAGAAAAGCTTAGAATGATAAAGCTTTTAACCAGAAACCCAAGTTGTGACGCCCCACGTCACTATGGCTGCTTTCTAGAATGACGACTAGCCCTACAAACCAAGACAAGTCTTTCCAGCGTGCTTTGTCCTCACTCGCACACTTCCTGGGAAAACTTTCCAGGAGGCCACCCATCCCTAGATTACTCCAGGCCAAGCACGCTTAACCATGCAGTTCTCAAGTGATGGGCTACCGAAAAGAAGATGCATCTTCCTGATATAGGTAGTACCCATCAATCCATTTAAGCCCTCTTCAACTGTGTAGTCCCATACCTACACAGTCTTAGAATCATTACACTTGACATTCCCCAGGCGGTGTGGGATTGCACAGCTTACCCGGTCTTTCCCCTTACGGATCACGGGATTCTGACTGTCACAATCACCCCCCCTTACGGGCCCGACGTCCCCGTCGGCCACACTTCCGGCTGGGTCAAGGCTCTGATACCATTATGTGACGCCCCACGTCACTATGGCTGCTTTCTGGAATGACGACTAGCCCTACAAACCAAGACAAGTCTTTCCAGCGTGTTTTGTCCTCACTCGCACACTTCCTGGGAAAACTTCCCAGGAGGTCACCCATCCCTAGATTACTCCAGGCCAAGCACGCTTAACCATGGAGTTCTCAAGTGATGGGCTACCGAAAAGAAGATGCATCTTCCTGATATAGGTAGTACCCATCAATCCATTTAAGCCCTCTTCAACTGTGTAGTCCCATACCTACACAGTCTTAGAATCATTACACTTGACATTCCCCAGGCGGTGTGGGATTGCACAGCTTACCCGGTCTTTCCCCTTACGGATCACGGGATTCTGACTGTCACACAAGTGTTTCTCTCTATAATAACACCAGCAACTTGGAGGCTCTGAAGACTACTTGAAGAATGATGAAAATGGCTGAGCACTAGGTCCTATTTATAGAGTTCAAGGAGTGAAACTAACCCCTTTCAATTTGAATAAATAAATGATTATAAAATGAAAAGGATTTGAAATTTCATTCAACAGATGCCCAGAACTCGGTCAAAATTGTTCCAAGGCAGGTCCAAGTGGTTATGGGTATTTTTAAATTCAAAAATCATCAACACTCTAAAATACATCACCAAGGGTTATATATCGCCTACCCTGGGCTATATATCGGCTCCACCCTAATCCCGAGCCCCGTTCGTACGTCCGTGCGAAGTCGATGTGTTTTTCGTATCTTCTGTATGCGATATATCAGCCCTACATCTGCGATATATCGGCCTTATAGTTGCGATATATCGGCATACGTTGATATATCAAACACATATTTGCACTATTTCAGCATATTTTGAATTGGATAAATTGCTTTGGTTTAGTCTAAATGTGATCCTAATAGTTTCTGCAAAGGTTGTAGAGCTTCTAGATCTTTCTTTTATTAAAACTATTCATCATAATACTTAATTCCTTAATAATCATAATTATGACAATTGTCATTCTCTTATTAATTCTATCTAAACCTTAGGTTATAATAAATATATTTCTAGAACAAGCAATATTAATCAAACCTTGTGTTATAATTAATATTCTTAAACTATAGGTTAAACTTATAATATCCATAACTGTTGCTATGAGTTTCCAAATAAGTCTTGGCTTGAACCAAAATCCACGGAATCAAACATACTACAAACTAATACTAACTACTACTACTATCTAGCAAGCTAAGTAAATATTTTGGGTCTCTACAAGTCAGGCCTAATATGTATATCTCATGCTCCCTAATAAACACGCAGATAAAGCATTTATATTTCATTTAAAAACTCAAACATATATTCACATATATCATTACTGAACTCTGAGTTGAGCTTGTATTTAGCAGTGAGTGTACACACTTAGCAAGTCTTCATGAAGCCTTAAACCTAGACTGCTCTGATACCATGTTGTAACGCCCTATGTAACCAAGACCATTACACTGTCTATTTAAAATAGTGCAAGACTTACTAATCAAGTCGTTTGAACATAAACGTGTTTCTAAAGACAACTAACAGGTTAGGGTTAAAAGATTTTGATCGTAAAATGGTTAACTTTCAATAAAATAAGAGTTTGGCACATGGGATTCCAAAAATAAAGTTTACAAGGTGGATACAACCCTCAAAAGTAAATATAACTGCAGCCAGCCTAAATGGAAAAATATTTTTTTTTACTCTAGTCCCTATAAATCCCTTGGCCGTGGCGGTCGAGCAGCTACCGATGTACACACCGCTCCCAAAGCTCTCCAACTCATGGCTGATCCAGCTTTCCCTTGCCTTTACCTGCACCACCTAGAACTTGTGTTCAAACGCTCAACAAGAAAACTAAATTGAACAAGCATAGATAACAACAGAATGTGCATAATAAATTTTAGACCAACTTGTTCAATTCACAACAAAATACAAGTAATAAGCTAAGTAGCAGTAATAGTTAAATCCGAACATATCATTCAATCTTAATAAAATTAGTTAGGTTTCGGTGCCCTTCGGCTATTACTGTGATTTATAAATGTGACACTAGCTTGTTAATTGAGGTTTTAGGTTAAAAAGTGTGATTAAAATGAAATAAATACTCTATTTTCAACATTAGTTATAAAAGATTTGGAATTTCATTCAAATCATAAAGTTATACATTTGGGATACCAAAATACTATTTCAAAATGTATCACAACTCAAAAGTTTCAATACAGTCGACCTAAGCAACAAAATTTACCATTTAAAGTGAATTTCTCAAAGCAACCCCAGTTGTGGTAGATAGGTAGGTCGAACATGTTCACACCGCTACATGCTCTCCAACTCATGGTTGGTCGACCTTTCCCTTATCCTTACCTGCACCATAGAGCACCTGTGAGTCTAAGTCCATCAAGAAAACTCAACGCATAACATATTACAATTCAATTCAGTAATTAATAGTTCAATCAGACAACAAATTAAACATATAGCGCCCTATGCCGAACAAGGTACTTTACCCAGCACTGGGTTCGCGGTCTTCACTAAGCGAGTGAATACTGCACCCTATAGGGTCTCGCCCTAGTGGCTTGGACACAACGTGCTTAACGTTGATCTCGGCCCTTGCCGTACCCTGCCTTTTCATTATCGGCCTTCTCCGTTCTTGGCCTTTGCCTTTCCCGATCTTTCTCGTTCTCGGCCTTCACCGTTCTATCATAATCATGCACAACATATCATAGCATTTACAAGTATTCACACATATATTAAACACAAATAATAAGGCCATGCCCTTAAACACAAACAGTTTTCTTACCTTTGTCCCTAAGCTGATTCACTTCTGCAATCCTGAATACAATCCCACAAACCCGATCCTTGACATAAAACCTAGTCATAATGCCATAATAAGTAGATATCAAACAATCCCTAACAAATTAAGAACTTCATATTAAAATACTAGCCTTAGGGACCCCTAATTTGAGCTGCGACACGCTACAAGTTAAAGAGCTCTATGCTACGTCCCGCGCATGGGACGCACGGAACGCGCATGGGGCGCACGGGCGCGCAGCCTCGGCCTGCCTTCGACATGTCCGCGCCTGAGGGCCTAAGCGCGTTGGCGCTGCGTGAGTGGCTGACGGATGGGCCGCGTGGCCCATGGGTGATCCGAGTGTCCTTGGGCGGTTTGGGGTAACTTAGCTTAGATGTATTCCTCCTCCTTAAGTAACTTAGCATAAAGGTTTTACTCCCTAATGGGCCGGCCATTTAAGTGATGGGACTTGTCCATATGCTTTTTGTAGATATTTTAAAGGGAATGAATGGTGGAGGGCTTACCACTTGTCGGCCTAGGGTGTTCTCTAGTTTCCTATATAAAGGGTGAAGCCCTCACTTGTTTAGGGGCTGCCATTATATTTCTCTATACTTGTAACCCAAATTTTATACATACAAAGCATGGATTCTTTGTACCTTGTTGCCTTGTTCTTTTTGTTAGTTGCTACACTCTTTCTAGTGGTTGTTATTAACCACTCCCAAAGGCTGACTTTGCCGACGGACTGGTGAAGTGCCGCACTCCCCAACCTCAGAGGGTTCGGAGCGTGTCAGGTGGTATCAGAGCTGATTCAAAGGAGAAGGAGTAGAACTAATGACTGATCAGTCAATGGCGGAAGCAACGAAGTCAGTGACGAAAAAGAAGGTTGAGCCAAGAGAAATGATAACCGATCTTGAAAAACGTCTCGAAACTAATGTTTATCTAGTCCATGCAATGGATTCCCGAATTGGAGGCCTCGAAGAAAGATGCAAGGACCTAGAAGCAGAAGATGCTGCTATACACGGCTCCATCTCGGATGCACTTCAAATGCAGGCTGAAGGTCTGCGTGAAGAAGTCGGAACCATGTGGGATTTTCTACTTACGGAGATAAATTCAATACGAGCCCAACTCGATATCATGGAGGTAAATGAAAGAGAGAGAGACGTAGAGCATCGTGAGATGCTTACCCGGCAGGAAAAGGCGAATACCGCCACCATGGCCATGCTTGAAGAAATCCAAGCCGATTGGGCAATGTGCCGAAGAGCCGTGGCTGGAGGCGGAGTTGCCATCCCCTCGGTTCACAAGATCGAAATACCGAAGCCAAAGTCTTTTGGCGGGTTGAGGAATGCCAAAGAAGTAGACAACTTTCTTTGGGGTCTTTCCCAATATTTCGAAGCCACCAACATCACAGACGAAGCTGTGAAAATCCGAACCTCGGCGATGTACTTATCCGATACTGCCATGTTATGGTGGCGCCGGAGGCATGGCGAGATTGGGTGACAACTTTGCGTGATGGAATCTTTTGAAGATTTCAAAAGGGAGCTAAAGAAGCAGTTCTACCCTGAGAACGCACTAGATGATGCAAAGGGCTAGTTAAGACGGCTTAAACAAACTGGCGGGATCCGAGAGTATGTGAGAGACTTTACAACTTTGATCCTCGAAGTCCCAAACACCACCGAAGAGGACTCACTATTTAACTTCATTGATGGATTGCAATAGTGGGCCAAAATTGAAGTAAGGCGGAGGAACGTTCAAGATCTTTCATCGGCCATTGTTGTGGCCGAGAGCTTAACCGACTATACTTCCTCTAGAGAGTCCTCCAGACTGAAGGAAACAAAGACATTTGCTAGCCCAAAGAGCGGGGGAGGAGAACGGTGGAAAGCCCGAGGGACAACTGACGCTAGTGCGAGCCAGAAGGGGAAGCCTAAAGAAATGACCACACAAGATAGTGTGAAATGCTTTGTTTGTGCTAGGCCACATTGAGCGCGGGAATGCCCACAAAAATGGCTGTTGAATGCCCAAGCAGTTGTTAAACAAAAGGAGCTCGAAAAAAAGCGAAAGCTTGATGAGCAATGAGCCAGATGCGGCTCGATGAAATTATTGAATGCCTTGAAAGCCAGCCCTCAAACACAAGCAGATGCCAGATGTTCATGGACCTCATCCTCAACGGAACGAAGATGACGACATTGGTGGACACAGGGGCATCTCATAATTTCTTATCAACCCATGTAGCAAAGAGCGTTGGGGTAAAGCTTACTCATGAAGGCGGTGCACTGAAGATGGTAAATTCAGGGCCAATCCCAATAACTGGCGTTGCCAACGGTGTTGAGACCAGTCTTGGTGAATGGACTGGTCGGACTAATTGGACAGTGGTGAACATGGACGACTACAACGTTGTCTTAGGGATGGAATTCTTCGATCAAACGAAGGCCATCCTCATTCCCTATGCCAATCAAGTATGCATCTCTGATGGTGCAAGTTCGTGTGTTGTATCTACCCGAACAGCCACGGAAATTGAACAGCGAGCGTTGTCCGTCCTTCAATTCAAGCGAGGAATGCACCAAGAGGGTGTGAGTTACCATGCTATACTGAAGGAGTTTGATGATGATGTGTTATCAGCCCTGACGGTGAAACTCGATGAAGTACAAAGAGTACTAAATGAGTTTGAGGATGTGATGCCAGATGCCTTGCCTAGTCAGCTACCCCCTCGGCGTGGTGTGGACCACGAGAACGAGCTAGAAGCTGGCACCGAGCCACCCGCGATGTGTCCTTATCGGATGGCTCCACTAGAGTTAGCCGAATTGCGTAGCTAGTTGAAGGAGTTGCTCGATGCTGGCTTAATGAGACCCTCTAAGGTACCCTTTGGGGTGCCTGTGCTGTTCCAGAAGAAGAAGAACGGGAGCCTTCCTATGTACATTGACTATAGGGCGCTTAACAAGATTACCATCAAGAATAAGTACCCAATCCCGCTTATCACAGACTTGTTTGACCAATTGAGGAATGCTCAGTTCTTCACAAAGCTTGATCTTCGCTCGGGCTACTATCAAGTAAGGATCAAGGAAGGCGACGAATCGGAGACCACTTGCGCGACTCGGTATGGCTCTTATGAATACTTGGTGATGCCCTTCGGTCTTACCAATGCCCCGACAACGTTCTGCATCCTTATGAATAAGGTATTCCAAGATTACCTTGATAAGTTCATTGTTGTCTATTTGGATGATATAGTCATATATAGCAACAATCTGGAAGAGCACATCGACCACTTGAAGTTAGCTTTTGCCTTGTTGAGAGAAAATAACCTCTTTGTCAAAAGAGAAAAGTGCGCCTTTGCAAGCAATGAAGTAATGTTCTTGGGTCACAAAATCAGAGATGGAATTCTGATGATTGATGGGACCAAGGTGTTGGCTATCCGAGATTGGGAACCCCAGAAGAAAGTCCCCGAACTAAGGTCCTTCCTTGGTTTGGTGAACTACTATCGGTGATTCATTAAAAGCTACTCTGCCCGAGCAGCTAGATTGACCTATATGCTCAAGAAAAACAAACCTTGGGTATGGGACACTCCTTGCCAAAGCGCGTTCGATGATTTGAAGGAAGCGGTGGCTGTTGAACCTTGGCTGGTCCTGCCTGATTGAACAAAGCCCTTTGAGGTGCACACGGATGCATCCGACTTTGCTATAGGAGGAGTCTTAATGCAAAACAACAGACCGGTTGCCTTTGAAAGCCACAAGCTCAACGAGACCGAGCGGCGGTACACGGTCTAGGAAAAGGAGATGACGACTGTGATTCATTGTTTGAGAGTATGGCACCATTATCTCCTTAGATCCTTCTTTATTGTCATGACGGACAACATAGCCACAAGTTACTTTTAGGCTCAGAAGAAGTTGAGCCCGAAGCAAGCTCGGTGGCAAGACTTCCTTGCTGAGTTTCATTACTCATTAGAGTATAAACCGGGGAAAGTAAACGTTGTCGTGGATGCACTGAGCAGGAAAGCATCTCTTGCTGCACTCAGTCGACCACTGACTACTCTTGTGGCTAGTATAAAAGAAGGCTTGACACATGATCCTTTGGCCAAAAGCTTGATTACCATGGTAGAGGAAGGGAAGACTCAGAAATTCTTGCTGAATGATGGGTTACTCTATGTTAAGAGTAACCGAATATATGTCCTTAAGTTTGTTAGTCTTCAGAGGGAGCTCATCAAGGAATTCCATGATTCCTTATGGGCTAGGCATCCAGGAATGAAGCTCACTCTAGCGCTCATTAAGGCGATTTACTACTGGCCTCAACTTCGGGACGATGTTGAAGCTTACGTTAGCACTTGTCTTATCTGCCAACAAGACAAACCAGAACAGCGCGCACCAGGCGGGTTACTGGTCCCTTTGCCCATTCCTGAGAAACCATGGGAAAGTTTATCTATGGATTTCATTACTGGTTTTCCAAAGTCAGATGGCTGTGTGAGCATAATGGTGATTGTTGATCGATTCAACAAGTACTCAACCTTTGTCCCGGCCCCGACCGATTGTAGAGCAGAAGTAACATCGAGGCTATTTCTAAAGAACATCGTGAAGTTTTGGGGGATACCCTCAAGTATCATAAGTGATAGAGATCCTCGTTTCACTGGGTGCTTTTGGACAGAGTTGTTTAAGCTCCTTTGTACTGACTTAAACTTCTCTACTTCGTTTCACCCTCAAACCGACAGACAGACTGAGAGGGTGAATGCTTTGGTTGAGTTATATCTAAGACACTATGTTAGTGCCAATCAGAAAAATTGGGTAAGTCTGCTTGATGTTGCCCAGTTTTCATAAAACCTGCAACGAAGCGAGTCCACCAACAAAAGCCCCTTTGAGTTGGTCATTGGGATGCAACCTCAAACGCCTCATGCCTTAGTCACAAGATATGATGGGCAGAGTCCCGCGACGTTTAGGTTTGCGAAGAACTAGAGTGAACAAGCCGAGTTGGCTAGGGCTCACCTAATGAGAGCCCAAAAGCGGATGAAGAAGTGGGCGGATAAGAAGAGAAGGCAAGTCGAGTTCCAAGAGGGTGATCTGGTCTTGGTGAAGATGTTTCCACAACAGTTCAAAGCCTTGCATAAATTCCACAAAGCTTTGGTACGGAAATATGAAGGCCCATTCCCAGTGCTCTGGAGGATAGGCCAAGTTGCCTACAAACTTCAGCTGCCTCCACAACTAAAGATTCATCCGGTATTCCACGTAAGTATGCTGAAGCCTTATCATGGTGACGAAGAAGACCCCGAACGGGGAGTGTCCGAAAGAGCCCCTACGGCAATGACTACTTCTTATGATAAGGAAGAAGAGTGTGAGTTGGCCGACAGAGAAATTCAGAAAAAGAGGATCCCCAGATACACTAAATACTTGATTAAGTGGAAGAACTTGCCAGACGAAGAGGCGAGTTGGGAACCAGAGTCTCTACTTTGGAAATTCAGAGATCACATCCTACGTTATAAGGATGGTGATACGACGAGGACGTCGCAGACATAAGTGGGGGAGGGTGCTACGTCCCGCGCATGGGACGCACGGACGGATACACGCATGGGGCGCACGGGCGCACAGCCTCGGCCTGCCTTCGACGTGTTCGCGCCTGGGGGCCTAAGCGCATTGGCGCTGCGTGAGTGGCTGACGGATGGGCCGCGTGGCCCATGGGTGATCCGAGTGTCCTTGGGCAGTTTGGGGTAACTTAGCTTAGATGTATTCCTCCTCCTTAAGTAACTTAGCATAAAGGGTTTACTCCCTAATGGGCCAGCCATTTAAGTCATGGGACTTGTCCATATTCTTTTTGTAGATATTTTAATGGGAATGAATGGTGGGGGGCTTGCCACTTGTCGACCTAGGGTGTTCTCTAGTTTCCTATATAAAGGGTGAAGCCCTCACTTGTTTAGGTGCTGCCATTACATTTCTCTATACTTGTAACCCAAATTTTATACATAAAAAGCACAGATTCTTTGTACCTTGTTGCCTTGTTCTTTTCGTTAGTTGCTACACTCTTTCTAGTGGTTGTTATTAACCACTCCCAAAGGCTGACTTTGCCGACGGACTGGTGAAGTGCCGCACTCCCCAACCTCGGAGGGTTCAGAGCGTTTCATCTAGCTCTCTCGTCTAGGGGATATGGGCCACGACGCGCCTCAACCTTCGTCGTGGTGCCTGGGAAAAATTCTAGGCTCCCCGAGCCTCGGAGCTCATGCAAGTCGTGGCACCTGAAGAATAGGGCCAAAACGCAAGCCTCAAAACCCAGAAATCCCACAATTTTTCTACATTTTTCCACAAGCCTAAACCACTAAATCACACCCCAAACAACATCTAAACCTAGAATTTAGTGTAGAAGTCATAACCAAGCAACCTAATCAGTATAAACACCTCAAAATTATCCCATATGCTCATCGAAAACCCACAAACCAGTCCAAAGTTCTAAACCTCATGCAAGCATATGGATCACAGCAGAATTAAACAGAAAAGCATCAAAATGAAACCTTGACCTCAATGAAAATTTGACCTTAGCTAAATCTCAAGCACTTCAAGCTTCCAATACTTCAATTCCCAACCCAAAATTCTGAGCTGCACCACCAACATTTCCAAAAACTCTCTAAGCCACCACGAGAGAGTGTGCACTGAAGAGGGAGAAAAAGAAAGGCTAAGAATATGGTATTGTGTTCTGGTCACTTCATGCTGGTCTATCCAAAGCGATCACTTGCCTCAAAGTGACCTAAATTCCCCTTTGACTAACACTTTCCCTTTAACGCCCCCAAAGCAATATCGTCATTTGCCACATCCCTCTAGTTCCTTGAGTGTTCCTATAATTCCCCATTTAACCCCCACCATACTTAAACAATCATTAAATCACTACCTGTTACCCAGTAATCCCAATCAAATAATATATTCCCAAACTACCCCTAGGCTCACCCCGAGCCGGTATTCGACCCCATTGTGACTATTTAGCTATTCCTCTCCCTGGGAACACACATCACAAATATATCACCACAATCTTGTCTTATTAGGCAACATATATATAATTTGCATTTATGGCCTCAGTGGGCCAAAGATAAAATTATGCCCTTATTAACCAAAATGGGCCCACATGCTTATTTAATTCACATAAACATGCATTTCTAATTACATAATCATTTGATACATCAATTATTGCCCTCCCGGCATGCTAATCAAGGCACTAAGCCCTAAGACAAAGGAAATGGTCTTCTCCCGCCAAACTTTATCTTTTCGGTCAATAATCTAAACCGACTTCTCCCCATAAGACAAATGTTGATCTAGCTCCAGGTTCTCATAACATAGCACATGCGTAGAATCCGATACATACTTCTAGAGTAAGGACACATGAAATACGTTGTGAACCCATGATATGGTCGAAGGCATTGCCAATTTGTAGGCTACTTCTCCAACACGTTCCAGAATATTAAAGGGGCCAACAAACCTAGGGCTTCAATTGCCTCTCATTCCAAATCATTTCACCCCTCTCAAGGGAGAAACTATAAGAAACACATGATCACCGACTTGAAATTCTACGCTCCTGTGTCTCAAGTCTGAGTAACTCTTCTGCCGACTCTGGGGGGCAAGCATTTGAGCTATAATCTTCTTAATCGCCTCAATGGTCCTCTGAATAGCCTCAGGACCTAAATACTTTCTATAACGCCCTACTGCCTTAGAGTCGTTACTAAGTGAGTTTAAAATGTGCAATTAACTCGCTAAACGAGGTTTTTAGAACGAAAGTGTGATTAAACAAAAAGTGAAGGATGTAATCTTTAAAAGTACTCTATTTCATTGAAAATTCCAAGAGTCTAACATTTGGGATCCCAAAATAAGGTTTATAAAATATTTACAACTCAAAATAAGTTTACAGATAACTAACTATCAAAATCACAGTTTAATACAGCCATTTCTCAAAATGCCCCCAACCAAAGCAGTCGGGCAGGCCAAACATGTACGCGCCGCCCCACGCTCTCCGTACTCATGGCTGGTTGACTTTTTCCTTGCCCTTACCTGCAACACAGAGCACCCATGAGCCGAAGCTCAGCAAGAAAACTTACACAGCACATAACATATGCATATCATATAACCATTACGATAGATAATTCATAGATAAACAGATAGTCCATCAGATTAAACACATATACGGCCATGCCGTCCCAGAAGCATTACCAAAACCTGGGATCTTGGTCCTCACCGTAAGGATATCCCATGTATCCATTGGGGTCTCACCATGGTGGTATGCACTCTGCGTGCCAAATGTTACTCTCGGCCCCACTGCCGTTCTCAGCCTTCGCCGTTCTTGGCCCTTTGCCGTTCCCGGCTCCTTGCCATTCTCGGCTCCTTTGCCGTTCATTCAACTATAACCACATATAGCTTAACTCAAAAAACATTCAATCATATAACAATTCAATAAAGGCTACACCCTAACATGTAATACAATCTAGGGCCGTGCCCTGCAACAATACTATGGGCCCATGCCCTGCTTTACGGGTACTACAGTTTTCTTACCTGTGTCCCGAGCTTCTCAATGCACCACAGTCACGAGCACGGTCCTCTATCCCGAGCCTCTCTGAAAACCTAGTCACAACACATATAAAACACTCTTTAATACTAACCAACCCAAAACCACTTCCCGGGACCAGAAATGGCCTAGCACCGCGGCGCCCAACAAGGAGGGCCGCGGTGCCCAGAAACTCCTCTGCTGCCTGATGCAGCCTTGCACCGCGACACCAAAGAACAGGGCCGCGGCGCCCCTTAGTGAACCCAGAAATCTGAGTTTTTCCCTACATTTTCCCCGAGCCAAAACACTCCCAATTCAACCCCAATGCATACCTAAACCTCAAAATCAATCCAAAACCTCAAATAAACCATCTAACAACCTATAAACACCAACAACAAGCATAAACACATAATCACTCCCGTAAATCACACTTTGATTTCAAATCTCAGAAGTTTAAACCAGTGAACCAGAAACTTAAACCAAAGCATACAAAACTTAAACCATGCTTCAAATTTCTTAAACCACAATAGAAACAAACCTCAAAATTGCATAGAATCCTTACCTCAAGTGGAGAGTTCAACCTTAAGCTTCCCTGATTCCAGCTTCAAGCTAAACCCTCTGGTTTCTCAAACTGAATTCTCAAGCAAACCAGCCACAAACCATCTTTCAATTTCCAACCTAAATTCTATAAGAACTTGCAAAGACACAGAGATTTCAGAGATGAAACTTTTCTCTGACCAATCTTGATTTCTGTTTGGCTTCAATTGCCTCAAACCACCTTGATTCTTCGCCTAAGTCCCAAAATTCCCAACTCCCTTCCTTTCTTCCTTTTTTCCCTTAATTCTCCTTTACTTTCAGCAAAAACTGAATTGCCTAAGTGAAAAAACGTAAATGATCTTTCCCTCAGCAGAAGTTTCTAAGTCCCTGCCAAAAGACCACTTTTCCCTTCCATCTAATTCCCCTTCTAAGTAAACCTCAAGGACATCCTAGACATTTCACATTCCTTACAAATCTACCATTTTCCTCACCTAAAATCGTTACTATCAATAGTTGCCAATGGTCACTCAAGTTACTCAATTACCATTAACCATAACTCATTAATTCTCAAACTCAATTTATAAAATCCCCAAACTACCCCTAGGCTCCTCCCGAGCCGGGTATTTGATCCCGTTCTGACGTTTAAACTAATTAGTTCCCAGGACCGTGTCGGCACGTGCATCACAATAGTATCACCACCCACACGTGGTATTAATCACATAACACAATTATTACATTTATGCCCTCAGCGGGCTAAAATTACCATTTCACCCCTAACATACAAATGGGGCCCACATGCATATTTATACCACCCAAACAAGCATTCTAATCACATATTCATTCAAATTCATATATTAACATGTTAATTCACTTATTGTCCTCCAGGCACGCTAATCAAGGTCCTAAACCTTATTAGCGAATTGGGGTGTTACACTTTCTCTCACACATCTCATCCCAATGGATGGACGATCTGCACTTCCTCCCATATAAGATTTCATACAATGCCACTCCGCTAGTCGCCTGCCTAATAGCTATTATTGTACGAAAACTCAATCAAAGGGAGATAATTACTCCAAGATCCCCCACAATCTAGCACACAGGCCCAGAACATATTATCTAGTATCTGAATTTTCCTCTCACACTGTCCATCCGCCTGAGGATGATAAGCAGTACTAAATCACAACTATGTGCCCATAGCCTTCTACAGGCTCTACCAATACTTGGAAGTGAAGTTAGGATCCCTATCAAATACTATCGACCTTAGAGCCCTATGTAGTCGCACAATTTCCTTCACATATAACTTAGCATACTGCTCTACTATATAATCTATCTTAACAAGCAAAAAGTGGGCTGATTTGGTGTACCTATCCACAATCAACCACACATTATCATACTGTCGTACAATCTTCGATAATCCAACCACGAAGTCCATGGTGATATCTTCCCATTTCCACTCCAGAATCCCTAAAGGCTGTAGCAACCCTCCTGGCCTTTAATGTTCAGCCTTCACTTGTTTACAAGTCAAACATTTGGCCACATAGTCTACCACATCCCTCTTCATTCCCGACCACCAATATAGAGTTATAAAGTCTTGGTACATCTTCGTCATACCCAGATGTAAGGAGTAGGAAGTTGTATGAGACTTATCTATTATCTCTTGCTGGTTACTGAAATTCTTTGGAACGCAAATTCGACCCTTAAAACTCAATAAACCCAACTCTAAAATTGAAAAGTCCTTAGCCACTCCAGCTAAGGCATTCTCTGTGTGTCTCTTCAGTCATGGATCCTACTTCTACACTTCCTTGATTCTCTCAAGTAGCATGGATGGAAGTGTAATATTGGCTAGCTAACCAAATACTAATTCAATTCCTATCCTGGTCATCTCTTCGGCTAACCTCTATGATATTTGTCTCAAACTAAATAACTGTCCTTTCCCTTTCGACTCAATGCGTCGGCCACCACATTGGCCTTCCTAGAATGGTATAGAACATCACAGTTGTTGTAACGCCCTACTTCCATAGAGTCATTACCATGTGATTTATAAATGTGCCATTAGCTCGCTAATCGAGGTTTTAGGTTAAAAAGTTTGATTGAATAAAGATAAAGACTCATTTAATAAACATTAATTACAAAAAGTTGGTATTTCATAGAAATTCGTAAAAATGTTACATCGGGATCCCAAACAATATAGTCGACCTAAGCAACAAAACCGAACATTTACCACGTGTTCCTAAAAATAATCCCCTGTCGTGGTGGCCAGGTAGGCCAAACATGTACACACCGCTCTATTCCCTCCAACTCATGGTTGTTCGACCCAATTTCCCAGCTCTTACCTGCACCACAGAGCACCAGTGAGCCGAGGTCCAGCAAGAGCAACAAACAAACTCAATCAGAGCAACAAACAAATACTAGAACCTACTAGCATGCACAACGACACAACATTAGAACAACTCAAAAGCACAATGGAATATCATCCTAACGGTACAACAGTACAATAACCCAATACAGTAAGATAACACAACAACATAATAATACAACATATATTAACACAACAGCTCAATACCACAACAACATATAACTAACCAGCCGACAGGCTAAACACATAGCGGCCATGCCGTCCCAGGCGCTTTACCAGGCCCTGGGTTCGCAGTCTCCGCCGAGAGGATGACTCTAGCATCATAGGAGGGTCTCGCCCAAATGGCTTGCACTACGCATGCTCAATGTCATTCCCGGCCCCTTGCCGCTCCCAGCTTTGCACTCCACATGCCCAACGTCGTTCCCTGCCCCTTGTCTCTCCCGGCTGTTGCCGATCCCGGATCTTGCTGCTCCCAGCTCTTGCCGATCAATCACAACCACGTGTTTGACACAAAATTTATAAGCAACACATACATCATAGCACACCACATAGCTCTCAGGTACAAAAAGTTCTCTTACCTGTTTCCCAAGCTATCTAAGCACCGTAATCCCGAGCACAGTCCTCTAACACAAGCCTCATTGAAAACCTTTGTGATAGTTTCGGCATAAACTATTTCCTTAACTCCTCAAGCTTGAACTCCAATAATCCTCAGCAAAAATCCTCAAGACTTCTCCAAAATTCCCAAGGTCCCAAGTGATAAAAATGAGAACAGAATGAGAGAGACAGCTGAGAGAGACTATCTACTTTTGCTTCTTCTTTCTTTTCCTTTCCAAAATGTATTAGAGACTAAGTGTAACCCCAGCTGCCACCAAGGATACCCTTGAATCCATTCAAAACCCTTTAATGCAACCAAGGGAATTTTTGTCAATCGCCAAATCTCGCCAATACCTCGAGATTACTACCCATAGCTAAATTACTACTACCCATTACTCAATAAACCTCGAACACGTATAGCATTCCCAAAATACCCCTAGGCTCCTCCCGAGCCGGGTATTTGACCCCGTTGTCACTTTCAAGCCAAATTGCTCCTTAGGACCGTCTCGAATTGTGCATCACAAATATATCACCAGTCACTCGTGGTATCAATCACAATATGCACAAATATTGCATTTATGCCCTCAATAGGCTAAAAATTACAAGTATGCCCCTAATAGCCAAATGGAGCCCACATGCATATTTAATTCGCCTAAACATGCATTTCTAATCACATAATCTTCAAATTCACATATTAACATGATTAAATCAATTATTTCCCTCCAGGCACGCTAATCAAGGCCCTAAGCCTTATTAGCAAAATTTGGGACGCTACAACTATCCCTTCCTTATCAGAATTTCATCATTGAAATATATGCACATACTCGGGACAATAATCCAACAAACCTGACTATAGCCCCAGAATCAGGTCCTCTGCTTTGTCACTACTTGCAACATTCTCACAAGAATAATAATCTTAATTTGTAAGACTTCCTCTCTTTTATCAATAATTCCACTAACTTTTCTGACACAATAAGTTCCACTAAATTTCTAAGGTCTCCTTACCCAATCAGGGGTTGTACTTGTCACCCCTTTCTTCAACATTGGTAGCAGCAACATCTCGTAAGCCTCTACCCGTATTGGGGTAAGGCCACTATAGGCCCCTTGCCTAATCCCTATTAGGATTACACAAACATAAATGAACTCATCTTTTCTTCCTGAGTTATCGTATCCTTGTGAGTTCATAATACATGGAGGACACAAAGTTCTCAATCCTGGAACTCCTCGTTCCCGTATCTAAACTTGCAAACTCGTATGTCCTTGTAATAACGCAGGCACTCCTGCCGTCAACGTTCTTAATAATTTCACTGGTCCTTTGAGCCATTTCTAAACTAGGGTACTTCCTATCCTTAAGTTCACTTTCCGAAGTAAGTACTTCTCATTCCTTGTTTCAAATTATTCTACTCAGTGTCACCCTGCGACCCCCTTTTTTCAAGAAACTGAGAGTCCATGGGTTCCAATCTGACACTATCACCCTTGGTGTCCAATGGAGATGTAAGGTCTCCTCTCGTACCTATTCCCTCTTTCATACCTCACTCACACACACCATGGTGTGCCAATCAAATAGGTCAAATCACAACTTTCACATTTACTCACCACGTTTGTATCCCAAGGTGGTCCACCCCAAGAGTTCGTAATTATATCCCTTACTACTAACTCCAAGATACATTAGAATCATAATAGTCCTTCGGGCCTCTGAATTTTATTATCTCTAGTTTATTAAACGATGAGGTCGTGTACCTCCCAATATACAAAGTGTAGTCTCAGCACCCATTCAACATCCTGGATGTAATAATCGTAAAGGGTGATTTAAGGTTCATTCCACATCTTCCCCTCAATGCCAGTATCCTTCGGATCACTCATCTGATCCGCATAACATAACTCATCTTTCCCAAAGTAGTAGGATTCTTAACCTTTCCTTCAGATCCTCTTCTTGTGTTTCACTGTTCATTCACAAAAATATATTTTCCAATTATCAACCGTAAGTTCCAAATCAAACTCAGTCATTTCTTCTTTCTAACAGTGGTTAACCAGCATGACTATTAGCTTGCCACCCACTGTGAGGTGCAAACGATCCCTCTTTCAGTTACACACGACGTACCTTAACTCATAACATACTTCACCGGAATGCCATATTCTAAGCAAGGATGATGTGTGTCACATTGTTCTCCTGTACCAGTTTATACATACAAACTCTAATACCGTGACATGTGAATCAATCTTTATACAAACTTCTGAAAATCCAGTAGACAACCATCGATTCAGATCAACTTTATGTTCCCGTGTTACCTCAGTCAAAGTATAGATTCGTTCGAAGATGCCTCTGTAGTAGTCGATATGTCCCTCTAGTTTCGCTATGGTTTTTGCCCCTAAGGCGTTCCTTTAGTATTTTCCTTACGGTTTCCATCTTAATTACCTCATACATGATCCCATTACTTCCCATAACATGACCTTGAACATCTTCTGGAGAAATTAGCACTTGTCCCTCTTGGAACATTACCTGTAACCCTATTTCCTTAGCCTTGGTACTATCAATAAATGTGTTATTAGTGTTCTGTTTCTAGCTGGGAGTAGTCTGAAACATCCTTGATCAATTTGAATATGACTCATCAACATCATCCCTATGCTCTCTGGTTAACGAACTTACCTGGGCCGCAGAAGCATTGGTTATCCTACTTAGTGCAAGAGGAAATTCTTGAAACATCTCTTGTCTTGATCCTCAACTGAGTAATTCTTGAAAACATTGTCCTATCCTTGCATTCAGGTAATGAAATCTTTATTCTAGGAAATGGATACCTATTCCCAACAATCACTTCCATGACTATTTATATGCGATACATATCCTCGTAGACTTGGCCCTTTTCTTGTCAAACCGTATTGGCGTGTCCCATGATAAGATGCTTCGTCTGAACAACCCTGAAGTCGAACACTTCTTCTACTGAACCTTAATTCTTCCTGCTGAACTAGTACCATTCTTCATAATATCCAAGATACCGCTTCTATCTCTGCCTTAATTTCGTTACACGCTCAACTCCCTAAATGCAATAATTATCCCATTGAATCCTCCAGAACCCATCTAGAACCTTACCAGCTGATCCGGAATTCATCTGGTCTAACTGATATAACCTCAGTAGTATTTTCCTCAATAGCTAGGCACCCTGCAACTGCAACTGGGTCCTTTCCTTTTAAACTCAGAAGTCACAATCTTAATTTTCAATCCATGGTTGTCCCTTATTTGACCAGCAAATCCACACTAAAGATCACCTCGTATACATCATAGAACCAGCTCAATCAATAACTACAAATTTTCCAGGTAGATGATAAAATTTTGAGCCCCATGGCATAACAACCATATTGCATGCACCACCAATCGATGTCTCCCCCAAGAGATACGTAGCACCCAAATTCAATCAGCTTACTTTATAAACAGAACAAAAACTAAAACATTAACGGGTCGCCACCTCGAGACAATCACTCGAACTGGAAAAGGGTTATCTTTATTCTTTAGTTCTTTCGTCATTATCTTCGGGCAATTCTCCTTGATGTGCCCTACCATCATTTATTGATAACATGCCTTCGTTCGGCATTCTCCCACATGGCGTCTCATGCGCCTAGAGCATACCATGTAACCCCTCCAGACCTCACTGTTGTCCTAATGACCGCCTTGAACAGTATGAAATCTCTTGTCAGGACTAGGAGTAATAGAACCATCAAAGGTCTTTCACTTTTAGTTACTGGGCCTTCGCCCCTACCTGCTCCCGCAAATGAGGATACCTTTGCCCGAACTTTCTGCCCAATGACACTCTTACTTGATGTCTCAACTCCCGCGTCCTCTATAATGAAGGCCATTCCTACTACCCAAGCGTAGGTAACAATCTCCTATAGTAGAGCGATCCTTACACTCTGCCCATCCCAGGGTTCAATCCTTGAGTGGATTACTCCTTCTAGCCACATACGCTGGTACCAAACCAAACGTAGATTTGGCCGATCTACAGAGCTCACTAACACACTCTATCACTGTCATACTATTCTGAACCGATTTCATAAACTCATCGGTCTTTGCCACTCAACTGCGTCACCGTAGTGCCTCTCATTGAACCATTGTCTGAGTTTCCTTCCAACCCACCATGACAATATTTTGAGTCAAGGATACAACTTCCCAACACATTCGGGCATCCTCCCGCAACACGTACGTGGCACAAGCCACTCTATCATTTCCTTTCACTCCTATATAGCCGAAGATGGAGCTAACCATGCTTGTTTACTATTCAACTTTAAACGGGTCCAAGCCTCCCTCAAAGACTGGAGCTTAACACTTCTAAAATCTTTCATATAGTAATTCCCATCTATTTCCACTGTTAGGTTAAGTCGTAACTAATGCCATTGTTGCCAATCCTCATAGGGCAACATTCCCTGACGGAACCCACTGTCTCATTCACCTAATGTTTTCCTCTTGCCGTTACAACCCTGTCTGTATCTCAGCAAACACCTGTCGCCAATCTTAAGGCCGACGGACGAATCTGGCCTCAACTGCCATCATTCACACTGCCTGATCCAATTGACTGCCTCAAATACAAAACTTCCAAATCTATTTGCAGCCAAAAACCTGGCCTACTAGCCTTGATACTCTAATACAGCGCTAAACCATAGCAAGGCCAACCAACACAGTAACCATATAATACACATACTACGATACAAAACAATAATGCTCTTGTATAAATCATCAAACCTCATTCCCACAAAACACATACATATTCATCATGCTCCCTATCCTAGCAGATAATGCATCTCACATAAGAAATTAAACAAATATTACATTTAATACCAACCCTGAGTCGAGCATGTCTCCGGCAGCGAGAGTACATGTTCAGTCAATCTCGAGGAACCATAAACCTTTGCACGCTCTGATACCAAGTTGTAACACCCTACTTCCTTAGAGTCGTTACCATGTGATTTATAAATGTGCCATTAGCTCGCTAATTGAGGTTTTAGGTTAAAAAGTGTGATTGAATAAAGATAAAGACTCATTTAATAAACATTAAGTACAAAAAGTTGGTCTTTCAATGAAATTCGTAAAAAGTTACATCAGGATCCCAAACACAATTTTGAAATACTTTTACAACCAAAAGGTACAGTATAGTTGACCTAAGCCAACAAAAAGAATGTTTCCCACGTGTTCCTTAAAACAATCCCCAGCCGTGGTGGCCAGGTAGGCCAAACATGTACACACCGCTCCATGCCCTCCAACTCATGGTTGTTTGACCCAATTTCCTTGCTCTTACCTGCACCACAGAGCACCCATAAGCCAAGGCCAAGCAAAAGAACTTCAAGCACAGCATCCAATAATAATATATCCCAACAAAACATACTCAATCAAAGCAATAAACAAATACCAGATCCCACTAGCATGCACAACGACACAACATTAGAACAGCTCAAAAGCACAATGGCGTAACAACCTAATGGTACAATAATACAATAACCCAATACAGTAAGATAACATGATAACATAATAATTCATCAGTATATTAACACATCAGCTCAATACTACAACAACGTATAACAAAACAGCCGAAACGCTAAACACATAGCGGCCATGCCCTCCCAGGCGCTTTACCAGGTCCTGGGTTCGCGGTCTGCACCGAGAGGATGACTCCAGCATCCTAGGAGGGTTTTTCCCAAACAGCTTGTACTCTGCGTGCTCAACGTCATTCCTGGCCCCGTGTTGTACTCGACTTTTCACTCGCATGCTCAACACCGTTCCCGGTGCCGTGCCACTCCTGGCTTTGCACTTCGCATGCTAAATGTTGTTCCCAGCCCCTTGCCGCTTGAGGCTCTTGCCCATCTCTGCTCTTGCCACTCTCGGCTCTTGCCAATCAATCACAACAACATGTTTGACATAACAATTATAAGCAACACATACAACATAGCACACCACATAGCTCTATGGGTAAAAAAAGTTCTCTTACCTGTGTCCCAAGCTATATAAGCATCATAATCCCAAGTACAATCCTCTAACACGAGCCTCATTGAAAACCTTTGTGATAGTTTCGGCCTGAACTATTTCCTTAACTCCTCAAGCAAGCACTCCACCAATCTTCAGCACAAATCCTCAAGATTTCTCCGAAATTCCCAAGTTCCCAAGTGTGAAAAATGAGAACCGAAGGAGAGAGAGAGCTGAGAGAGACTATTTGTTTTTCCATAATGTATTAGAGACTAAGTGTAACCTAAGCTGCCTAAGACCCAAAATACCTAAAATAATCTTGAATCCATTCTAAACCCTTTAATGCCAACAAGGGTAATCTTGTCAATTTCCAAATCCCACCAATTCCTCGAGTGTTCCCGTAAATATCTATTTAATCTCGATATGTCCAAATCATATTTAAATTACTACCCATTACTCGATAAACCCCGAACACATATAACATTCCCAAAATACCCCTAGGCTCCTCCTGAGCCAGGTATTTGACCCTGTTGTGACTTTCTAGCTAAATTGCTCCCTAGGACTGTCTCGGATCATGCATCACAAATATATCACCACTCACTCGTGGTATCAATCATAATATACACAAATATTGCATTTATGGCCTCAACGGGCTAAAAATTACAAGTATGCCCCTAATAGAAAAATGGGGCCCACATCCATATTTAATTTGCCTAAACATGCATTTCTAATCACATAATCATAAAATTCACATATTAACGTGATTAAATCAATTATTGCCCTCTAGGCACACTAATCAAGGCCCTAAGCCTTATTAGAAAATTTGGGACGCTAAGGTTGTAATCGTTTACCAATTTAAGCCAACATTTCTGGCGCATATTAGAATCCTTCTGAGTAAAGAAATACATCGAGCTTTTATGTTCAATGTATATTTCGCATTTCTCTCCATAGAAATAATGCCTCAAAACCTTTAGTGTGAATACCACCGCTGATAGTTCCAGATCATGAGTGGGATACTTCTACTCATACTCCTTCAACTGTTTTGAAGTGTAGGCTATCACCTTCCCAGGGGAGACGTTATAGGCGTCCCCTACTATATTCTTAGCCCTTTTTCTTCTTCTTCCCCGAGAGCAAACGCATGAAGCAGAGAGGCGGAGAGGAGGCGTTTTAGGCAATTTTTTGGGTTCTCTTTGACGATTTTGGCCAATTTTAGGCCATAAAAGTCCATTTGAGGTATGTTTTTATCATTTATAAGTGTTGTATAATAGTCAGGATAATTTTTATTCTTATTTTCTCTAAATATTAAGGGATTGATATGGAGATTTTAGGGTTTATGATAGTTGTGGTTTTGGGTGATTTTTGGCTCATCAAAGTGGATTTAAAGCATATTTGAGGTATGATTTCAAGATTAAACAATGTATTATAGTTATAATGGTAGAAAATTTTGTTTTTGTGCTAATTTTTTTTATAGTTTTTGTGGGTTTTATTAGAAATATTAGTTTAAAGTATGAAAAATATTTTTTATGTATATTTGAGATATTACATTGTTTAATTTTAACATGATACCACATTATTTACTATTTTTAAATTTTTATTTACTATTTATTCCCAAAATTATATATTTTTTAATTAATTTTTAATGTTTGTTAAGTATATATATATAAATATGTTTTGCTAAAATGTATTTAATAACTTTGTCTAAAATAAAAGATAATAATTTTACATACTAAATAATAATTCAAGTTAATATGTTTATAAAAATATTTAATTTATATTATTATTTAATTAGAAAATTATAATATATATTTGTAATCTTTATTAACATTTAAGTAGGTTATTTATATGTACTTATATTTTTTATTGATTTACTAATCTTTTATTATTTAATTAATTTAAAGTTTTATTTAATAACATAGTGCGCGCATTGCAAAAGCGAAGTAAATTTGCTAGCAAGGACTATTAATTGCAAGAGGTAATTATATTATCTTATTTCTTGTTCTAGTATTATTAAACTTTTGTTAGAGGAGTTTGAATAACTTAAATATTCATCCATACTAAAGTAGGATCTGAGATTAAAATTGTGTGTTACAGTGATAACAAAAGGTTGAGAACTGTGTGTTTTAGTGAAGTAGGTTCTGGAAAATTTGTTTGTGTGCAGCGGAGCTATAAGGAAGAAACAAATTGTGTGTTGTTTGATTTGTTTAGCTTATTGTTCACAGATGGTTAGATCACTATTATAGGGGAAATGCTGCTCGATTTTGTCTAGAATTATGTATTTTATTGTTATATTTGTATTGTGTTGTGCTTATTTAATTAGAAAATTATAATATATATTTGTAATCTTTATTAACATTTAAGTAGGTTATTTATATGTACTTATATTTTTTATTGATTTACTAATCTTTTATTATTTAATTAATTTAAAGTTTTATTTAATAACATAGTGCGCGCATTGCAAAAGCGAAGTAAATTTGCTAGCAAGGACTATTAATTGCAAGAGGTAATTATATTATCTTATTTCTTGTTCTAGTATTATTAAACTTTTGTTAGAGGAGTTTGAATAACTTAAATATTCATCCATACTAAAGTAGGATCTGAGATTAAAATTGTGTGTTACAGTGATAACAAAAGGTTGAGAACTGTGTGTTTTAGTGAAGTAGGTTCTGGAAAATTTGTTTGTGTGCAGCGGAGCTATAAGGAAGAAACAAATTGTGTGTTGTTTGATTTGTTTAGCTTATTGTTCACAGATGGTTAGATCACTATTATAGGGGAAATGCTGCTCGATTTTGTCTAGAATTATGTATTTTATTGTTATATTTGTATTGTGTTGTGCTTATTTGATTAGATTGACCGATGGTTAGGTTACTAATATAAGGGAAATGATGTCCATTTTTTCGTATGCTTATATAGTTTTTTGTTTAATTTCTCATAGACAAAGGAAAAGATATGGATAGACCTGGACGTTACTTGAAGAAAGAGGTATGTATATATATAAATTTATAAAAGTAATCAAATACATTATACTTTATATTTTGTGTAGCTAAACACTCCGCCATATACACTAGCACAAATTAATGAAATGCGACAACAGTGGGCGAACGATATGGTGCCGATAGTTCAAAGTCATCGTCCCAAAAAATAGGATTTTATTGTTTTTTTTTTCTATCTTACTATATGTCTAGCTAGCTAGTGTAATATTTGTTGATTTTGTATGTGTAACAACAAATATTAATTTTTTGTATTTTTAGCTAGCTAAAACATATTATATACACATTTCGGCTTTATTAATAAAAATTCACAATTTAAATTTGCATATAATTTAGATTTTTAATTAATATATTTCATTTCATTTCAATATATATATATAATTAAATATTCTGAAAAATAGTTATTTAATTAATTAATTAATATTTTTTTAAAATACAAAAGCCAATGATGACGCCCAGGGGGAGACGTTGAAAGTCTACAAAGTCTCCCCATGGGAGTCATCGTAGGTACCTATTATGAATCCCAGGGGGAGACATTGAATGTCTACAAAGCCTCCCCCTAGGAGTCATCATAAGTCTTCCCATGGGAGTCATCGTAGGGTGTAAAACGTACACCCTATGATGACTCTCAGGGGAAGACATTGAATGTCCACAAAGTCTCCCCACGGGAGTCATCGTAGGGCCATTTAAGATGGCTCCTTCAACAACGTCTCCCATAGGGGGAGACATTAAATTTCTACAATGTCTCCCGCATATTTCCATTAAATGCCTATTTTGTTGTAGTGACGGTTGAGGGAAAGTACAGGGACAGAAGCCTAAAAACATGTAGTTTGCCATTAGAGTGGTCACTGATTGTATATAACTTTTTGAGAATTTGTAAATTTTATTTTGAAACCCTGTTTTTGGGATCCCATGTACCAAACATCTATTTGAATGAAAATTAACTGTTTATGATCAAAATCTTTTACCCATAACCTGATTATGATTTTAGGATCACATTTTTATTTAAATGACTTGATTAGCAAGTCTTGCACTATTTTAAATACAAAGTTTAACGGTCTTGGTTATCCAGGGTGTTACAGTGCTCATGCATGACGTCATGTCTGACATGCAGAGTAGGGGCACTTCTGCTTCCATCATGAGAGATCTTGCCCACCCACCCTGTAAAGTCCTACTTCCTTAGAGTCGTTACTAAGTGAGTTTAAAATGTTCAATTAACTCGCTAATTGAGGTTTTAAGACAAAAGTGTAGTAAAACCATAAACAGAGTCTTATACTTTGAAAATAATTCCATTTACTGAAAATCTTAAAGCATTTAACATTTGAGATCCCAAAAAATTGTTTAGAAATATTTACAACTCAAAAATATAACCTGATTCGGCTAAACAACAAAATCTAGGTTTAGTACAATCATCTCCAAAAAATACCCCTGGCTGTGGCAGCCAGACAGGCCAAAGATGTACGCACCGCTTCACACTCTCCGTACTCATGGTTGATCGACTTTCCCCTAGCCCTTACCTACACCACAGAGCACCCGTGAGCCAAGGCCCAGCAAGAAAACCCTCACACGCATATAACATAAGCACATTTCACATTCAACATATAATCAAGCCATCATCAGGCTAAACACGTACGACCATGTCATCCTAGGCGCTGTACCAGGCCTTGGGTTTGCGGTCCACACAATGAGGATATCCCAGGTATCCTTTAGGGACTTGCCCTGGCAACTCACACTCCACGCTCGCCGTTCTTGGCTCTTGTCATTCATTCACATATATGCACACATAGCATAATTAAGCAGATACTGAAACACGTATAAACTCAATCAAAGGTGCTACCACTACTACAAATATAGGCTTTCTCTGCGGTTTTTTTTCAACAATAAATAAAAAGCGCAGAGAAAAAGTTTGAAAGAGTCAAAAATATTATATTTAATGTCCGCGCCCTATTTTATTGCGGTTTTAAAAAAAAACACAGTGAAAGGTTTGAATGAGGGACTTTTCTCCGTGGTTTTGGGTCTAGAACCGCAGAGAAAAGTGTAGAACTTTTCACCACTTTTCTCCGCAGTTATATACCCAAAACCGCAGAGAAAAGTCCACTTTTCTCTGCGGTTTTTGGCTATAGAACCGCGAAGAAAAGTGGCCTCCACCTACTTTAGCATAATACCTTATTTTCCCCTCTCATTTGCACATGTTCTTCTCCTTCACAGAGGCATGGCCGAAGCTCTCCCACCACCGTCCCCAGCCACGGGTAAGCCCCACATTGTCCTTTTTTTTTTTGTTTTTTTTTTCCATTTTCTTGCATATTAAAGCTTGAAATCATGTAAATATACTTAATCTTGAGTTATTTTGAAGTTTTAGGGTAAAAATGAAGAAATATTGTGTGGGTTTAATGGTGGTTTCTATGTATGTTTATATGGTTATTTTTTTTAATATTTTTTAAATTTTATATAGGATTGGAAGACATTTTCATTGTTCAAAACTTGATTTCTTTAATGTATATTTCGGTTTTAGGGTATTTTTGTATTAATTTATTTATAATAATGTTGTTTACATAATTTTTTATATTAAAAATTATTGCTTGCATAATTTTGTATATTATTTAGGTAACGATTTTTTTAAAGTATATTTTTGTTAATTATATTATTTTAGGATCAATTCAATTACCATATATGTACTAATGTTTAACTTTTTATTGTAGGAAATATTTGTTTGAGTGTGAGGTTGAAATTGTTGAATATTAATTTTGAAGGTAAGTAGTAATTACTACTTAATTTTTTATTTTTATTTTTTATATTTACAAACTATTGTTAGAGGAGTTTGAATATATTACATATTCATCCATAGTGAAGTAGGTTTGCATGTTGTTTGTTATATGTTTTGTTTGATGTGAATTTATAGGTAGATAACTTGGGATATGCTATAAATACAGAGGAAACTCTGCCCAATTTTTTTTGATGATATTAGTTGAACATGTTTTATAAGTTACTATATATAATAATAATGTTTTTGTTTTTGCTGAAATTGTAAATACATATGAATTTTGGATATGTTATAGAAATAAATGAAACTCTGCCCATTTCATTTTATAATTTAATAATTGAACATAATTTTTTCAATTACTATACTAATTTTCTTTTCATTATCAACTTAGGAATTAGGTAGATATTATCATTATGGATAAGTCATGGATTCTTGAGAATAGAGAAACACAACAATTTCAAGACGGATTCAACAAATTTTTAGAATTTTTCCAAGCAAATTGTAGTGATCCGGAAAGAATTCATTGTCCATGTATAGATTGTGGTAATGGAACAAAAGGAAATATTACCATGATAAAAAATCATGTATTTTGTCGGGGATTTGATACAAGTTATCGTACATGGTATTGGCATGGGGAATCATTGAAAAATAATAATCCATATCCATTCGGGAGGCGAGGGGTTGATGATTTGGGTTATGGTTAAAATTTGTAACTAGTTGTCTAAGTCCAGAGTTTCAAATAGTGCATCAAGAAAAAATGGGTACACTATATTGATATGTTAAATGCTATTATGTAGGTCCATCTTCATCTAAACACAAATCCCTATCACCATGCCCACATTTATCATCAGTTGGATCTCACGTAGTCATCCCTGCTGAAATAACTCAACCAAAACCTTCAAATTGGTTAACAGATAACCAATGGGACAAAATTGATATGAGTCTAAAATTTATAGTGAAGGAGTATTATTCCAATAAAGGAATAGATGGGGTTGTACAAGTTCCCGTTGACCCGGAGTTTATAGGAGAACGTGAGGCTTTCTTCATCACTTCGGAAGACGTTTATCAAGCAGCCTCCATGGATAATATTGGATCCTCAGCTATGTTGTTTGGTATGAGGTATGTATCAATCTGTTATGTCATTACAAACTATTAGAGGAGTTTGAATATATTAGATATTCATCCGTAGTGAAGTAAGTTCTGAGATGAAATTGTGTGCTGCGGAGATAACAGAAGGTTGAGAACATGTGTGTCTTAGTGAAGTAGGTTCTGCGAATTTTGTGTGCTGCGGTGACTTATGGTTGAGAACATGCATGTTGTTTGTTGTATGTTTTGTCTGAATTGAATTTATAGGTTCTAATAATTTTGGATATGCTATAGAAACAGAGGAAACTCTGTCCAATTTTTTTTTTGACCATATTAATTTATTAATTGAAATGTAATATGAATGATTGATTCTCTACAGATGCATTTGGGAAAGCATGCACCCAAATTCACGACAATTATACAAATTTTTTGACACCGAACATCTTTCTATTAGGAATGATGAAAGTAAAAACTATACGGTGGATCTTATAGCCAAATGGATGATGACTATGGATAGACGAGGCCAAATATATTTCATTCCTTGGATTGTTGAGTAAGAATGAACTACTTAAACATTATCACTACTATGGTTGAATTTTAATTTTATAATAATCATAATTTATTATTATTTTAGTCGACATTGGATGTTGGTGCTCGTGATGATGCGGGGGATGACCATAATTTTGGACCCTTTAAAAAATCATAAATCTCCACCAATAATTACGGAGGATATGGGAAAGTAAGTTCTTCAATTGTAATGTATGCATTATTAGTTTTTAAAAGTTGAGAGCATATTATGTATTTAATTAATTTTAATTTTTGTAGAGCATACGCACATTGTTTGGAAAATGAATACATCGGCACATTTACAAAATTGCTGAGAGGTTCTTGTCCAAAACAACCTGAAAGTCATGAATGTGGTTATTATGTAGTAAGATACATTTATGATCTTGTAAATGCACCGAATCCGGCAGAAGTTATCAAGAAGAAAATATGTTATATTTTAAACTCTTTTTTGCTTAAGAAAAACTAGATATAGTATTTAATTATCTAATTTATATTAACTTTTCAATTTTGCAGTGGTTTGACAAAAAGCAATTCAATGTCAAAGAGGATCTACTACCACTACAAAGTGATTGGTTAGCTAGATTAATGCCATTTGTTTATGAAATCTAAATTTTTGTATGTATGTAAGATTAAAATGCTAACTTATATTGGTTAGAATGATTAAAGTCTTTGATTCATTACTGGCCAATTATTTTGTATTAGATATGAAATGTATATATAACAATTTAACAAATTACGTTATACTATTGAAAATAATTATGTATAATTAAAATTAAAATTTAATTTTTTTTATTAAAAATGCTAGGTTATAATTCGAAATTGAATTTTTTTTTTTAATGAGAAGCACTTTCTCTGCGGTTGTAGTAAGCCAACCGCGGAGAAAAGAGACTTTTCTCTGCAGTTGTAATAAACAAACCGTAGAGAAAAGGTTTTCTTCCCTGTGTCAAGAGCTTTCCAAGCACCGATGTCCCGAGCAAAGTCCCCTAGTCCGAGCCTCACAGAAAGCCTAGTCACAACGCACCAACAATATCCATCCATCAAGTTCTAATCCATTAAATAACTTTGGGTCAAAGCTCTAGTCTCTAGGACTTTGAATTCTATCAATCCAGGTGATAAAATCCATCCCGAGCCTTAACTTTTGGATTCCCAAACCTAAAACCTCTTTAAAGCCCAAAAATGCACTAAGCGTCGCGCCCCATGAGGCCATGCCGTGGCCCGCCCCCAACCAGGGACCTCCAACCCCAAAATAGGGCAGGCGCGCCGCGCCCCAAGCAAGGGCGTGCCGCGGCACACCCTTCTTCTTGGCCACTAAAATGTCGCGGCTCAGCAAGAACAATGTCGCGGCCCGACCCTTCAAACCCAAAAAAATCCTCCATTTTTACCACAAAAACCCAGCGAATTTACCCAAAAATCAACATAACAATCCCACTCAATCATCACAACATTTGCAGAGCAATCCCACCAGCAAAACCCAACAGAAACTAACCCAAAAACTCACCTAAATAATCAAGAGAAATTCCTAACTTAGCTTACATGCAACACTCTAAAATACCAGCAGCAATTCAACATAACTCAACACATTTAATAGCTTACCTTGAGCAGAAATGAACCCCATAATTAGGTCCTTCGGCTTCAAGCTTCTAGCACCCAAAATCCAAGCTCAAAATCCGTAATCTTTGGTTAGTTTCCACCAAAACTCACTAAACTTCCAAGAGAGAAAAGAAAACTGAGAAATAAAGAGGGAAATGGTCAGTTTAGAGAATTTTCAATGTTTCTTATGTTTTGTTTTATTTAACTTAGTCTCTAAGGTTACCTCAAGGATCGGGGTACCAAAAACGTCCCCGAGGGAAAAATGGTAACTTTACCCAATTTTCCCTCCTAAACATTCTATCTTCAAATATATCTCCAAATATTTATTTCCATAACCCCATAAAATGTGTACTACCCGAAATACCCCTCGACTCACCCCGAGTCAGGTTTTCGACCCCGTTGTGACTTTCTAGCTAACAGCTCCATAGGACTGTCTCAGATCGTACAGCACAGATATGTCACAAATATATCATAATTATTACAATTATCACATTTATGCCCGCAACGGGCTAACATTACAAACATGCCCCTACAACCAAATGGGTCCCACATGCATATTTAATTCACCAAAACATGCATCTCTGACCACATATTCATACAAATTCACATATTATAATATTAAATCACTTATTGCCCTCCAAACACACTAATCGAGGCCCTAAGCCTAATTAAAAAATTTAGGTCGCTACAACTATCCCCTCCTTACAGAAACTTCATCCTCGATATTACCTGAACAACTCGGGATACCGCTCCCGCATCTCTGATTCAAGTTCCCATGTCGCCCCCTCAACTTTGTTGTTCCTCCACAGCACTTTCACCCAGGTGATGGTCTTGCTCCACAAGACTTTTATCCTTCCGGTCAAGAATCTAAACCGGCTTTTCCTCATAAGACAAATCTTGGTCCAGCTCCAAATTCTCATAACTCAGTACATGTGTCGAATCAGATACATACTTGTTGAACATGGATACGTAAAAGACATTATGAACCCCTAATAAGGCTGGAGGCATCACCAGTCTGTAACCTACCTCTCTAGCCCGCTCAAGAATCTCGAAGGGGCGAAAAAATCTGTAACGCCCTAGAAAGCCAAGACCGCTACACTGTGTGTTTATAAAGTTCTAGACTTGCTAATCAAGTTACTTAGTTAAAAGAGTGTTACCAAAACTATAGAGGAACTAGGGTTAAAATGTTTTGGTCACAAAAGCCACATTTTCATTAAGAAACATTTCCTGTTTACACGGGATCCCAAAAATATTAAGTTTAAAGACCGTTTACAAAAGTCATAAATTTTAGATACAATAACAAGCCATATTAAGGCAAAACAGACAGTTAAGCAATCCCTGTCCTGATCCACTCCTCGACCATGGTGATCGAACAGCTGGCTATCTACATTCAACCCCGCAACTCTCCATCTCAGGATGGGTCTAGCATGCCTTTGCCTTTACCTGCACCACGTAGCACCCGTGAGCCAAGGCCCAGCAAGAAAACACAACAACAGAGCATAAGCAATCAACAGACAAATCAATATCACATAATGTATCACATGTTCTCAACCATATAAACATCTAGTATAATCAAGTACTTAACATACTAAACACATAAACTCATATCATATATCAATTCACAAATGATAACTAAGGCTAGCGCCCTCAGGCCGCTCTCTCCGTTATCCCACTGACTCCGGCCCGCTTAAACCGAGCTTAGTGAATATTAAGCTGTCCTCTACTACCAGTGGCCAAGCTGCGCCCTGTGCACAAATATTGTGCACAACACACTTAGGCCGCTATTACATGTCCCATGGAGTAATACCATCCTTGATATAATACAAGTATCGAGAGCACTTAGTCCCATCACAATCATATACCCGGGTGCAGTTTTCTTACCTTTCAATTTACTAGCTTTGTTCACACGACTCCTTGAGCACGATTCCCCTCGAGCCCTAGCGCTCACCTAAACACAACCATAGACCAAAGTCATCATCAAACCTTAAGTCCAAAACCTAGCCTCAGGGCCAATCCCGAGCCCCCGGGAAGTCCTAGTTCCACCAAAAAAGGTGGTGGAAACAAACCCCAAACCCTTGGTTAAAAACCCTTGCAAACAACCCTTAAATCCCCTTCAGAAGACAGGGTAGCCCTACAACGCTCATGGAAGGGTGCTATAGCACTACAAACAGAAGCAAAATCCCCTCAGCAAGCTTGGCCTAGCGCTACAGCGCCCAAAGGCTAGCGCTGTAGCGCTAGTCATAGACGGGCCAACATCGAGTTTTCCCTTCATGCGATTTCCTCGATACAACCTCAACCAAAACTCTTCCAAATCTTTCCCAACCTCAAAACCAACCTTACGACCATACTCCACTCATCCCAAACACCCCAAATACCTAGAACTCAAGCACATGCATCCCCAAACTCAAAATTCACCATAGCCACTTCTAGACACTAAAACACAGCAGAAACCAGTTGAACATCAATGTTAGAGCTTAGAATTTATACCTTTGATGGAACTTCGACCTCAAGTTGTCTCTAGACCTCCTTGGCCTACTTTTCCTCCACCCTTGGCTCCAACTTCCGTAGAATTCCCCATCAACATCGCTTAGATATCTTTGCTAAATACCAAAACCAGAACTGAAGAAACTTACAGAATTTTACCTCAAGTGTTGGTGAGTTCTTGCTAAACCTCTGCCAATTCCTCAAACCTAGCTTAGGATCCTTGATGCTCAGCCTATCCCAGCTCTCCTCTGAGCTTTGCTCCAAAAATCCTCAAGAAACTGATGGAAAATGCATAAACCGACCTTAGGAAACTCTCTGTTTTCTCCCTTTCCTTTTTCTTCCTTTTCCTTCTTTTCTCTCTCAGACTTCTACACTTCTCTACAATTCCCACTAACATAAAGCCTCAGTAATTCCCATCTTTAGAAAGCCAAATGACCTTAATGCCCTCCCCTTCATTTCTAATCCTTTAGTCCACTTAAGGGTATTCTAGTCATTTTACCCAATTCCCGCTAACTCCTCGAGTGTCCCTAATATTTACCGCTTAATTCCCAATACCTAACTAATCACCAATAATATTCATCGATGTTAAAATAGACTCCAATATACTCACTGAATTCCCATTTATACCCCTAGGCTCACCCCGAGCCGGGTATAAATCCCCGCTATGACTTTTTCGCTACTTTTCTCTCTAGGATTGTCTCGAGTCACAGATCACAGATATTTCCACATAATAATGTGGTCTCGTCGATTATCACATATATCAACACAATTATGCCCAAGATGGACAAAATTACGATTATGCCCTTCTAACCTAATCAGGGCCTACATGCATACTAATATACATCGTCATGCATCTCAAACATTCAAATAGTCATATAACATGCTTTAAATCGTAATCATGCATCTTAATCATTAAAATCACACATAATTCCCATTATGTCCTCCAGGCACACTAATCAAGGCCCTTAAGCCTTATTAGCGAATTTGGGTCGTTACAACTATCCCCTCCTAATGGGAATTTCGTCCTTGAAATTTACCTGAACAACTCGGGATACTAATCCCGCATCGCTGTCTCAAGCTCCCAGGTCGCCTCTTCAACCTTACTATTCCTCCACAGCACTTTAACAAGTGGAATTGTCTTATTCCGCAATACTTTATCTTTCTGATCCAAGATCTGAACTGGTTGCTCCTCATAAGCCAAATCTGTCGGTAACTCCAAATCTTCATGCCTCAACACATGAGTTACATCTGAGACAAACTTCCGAAGCATGGAGACATGGAATACATCATGAACTCCAGACAACGATGGCGGCAAAGCTAACCTGTAAGCCACCTGACCAACCCTTTCTAGGATCTCAAATGGTCCAATGAATCTAGGGCTCATCTTGCCCTTCTTTCCAAACCTCCTCACCCCTCGCAATGGTGAAAATCAGAGAAAGACGTGGTCCCCAACCTGAAACTCCACATCTCTATGCTTACGATCAACGTAGCTTTTCTGTCTACTCTGAGAAGCGAGCATCCTAGCCCGGATCTTCTCTATGGCCTCACTTGTCTTCTGAACCATATCTGGCCCCAAATATCTCCTCTCACCCATCTCATCCCAATGAATGGGTGACCTACACTTTCTCCCATATAACATCTCATAGGGAGCCACTCTAATTGTTGACTGATAACTATTGTTATACGAAAATTCAATCAATGGCAGATACTTACTCCATGAACCCTCAAAATCAATCACACATGCTCTGAGCATGTCCTCCAATACCTGGATCGTCCTCTCAGACTGTCCATCAGTCTGAGGATGAAAGGCTGTACTGAACTTTAATTGAGCCCCCAAAGCCTTCTGCAAACCACCCCAAAACTTGGAAGTGAAGATAGGATCCCGGTCTGACAATATAGACTTAGGAACCCCATGGCGACGTACGATCTCCCTCACATAAAACTCTGCATACTGATCCACGGTATATGTCGACCTCACTGGAAGAAAATGGGTTGACTTGGTGTATCTATCCACTATCACCCACACCGAGTCATGAAGTCCTACTGTCCTAGGTAAACCTCCTACAAAATCCATAGTAATGTCCTCCCATTTCCATTCAGGAATATCGAAAGGCTGAAGCAACCCTGCTAGTCGCTGATGCTCAGCTTTTACCAGTTGACAGGTTAAGCATCAGGCAACGTACTCTACCACATCATTTCTCATCCCAGGCCACCAATACAAAGTTCGCAGATCCTGATACATCTTCGTGGTACCTGGATGGAGTGAGTACAGCGTTGTATGAGACTCATCTAGTATCTCTCGTCTGATCCCCTAATCAGCTGGAACACAAATCTGCCCATGATATCGAAGTAAACCAACCTCAGAAACAGAATGGTCCTTAGCTATTCCCGCCAAGACATCCTCTCTAACCCTCTGTAACTGAGTGTCTACCAACTGCCCTTCTTTGATCCGCTCTAGCAGGGTCGACTGCAGAGTAATATTAGCCAACCGGCCTACAACCAACTCTATCCCTGCTCAAACCATCTCATCAGCTAACTTCCTTGAGATCTGAATAGAACTATACAACTGACCTGGACCTCTGCGGCTCAATGCTTCCGCCACCACATTGGCTTTCCCCGGATGGTAAAGAATATCACAATCATAGTCCTTTACCAGCTCCAGCCAATGTCTCTGTCTCATATTCAGGTCCTTCTGTATAAAGAAATACTTCAGGCTCTTATGGTCAGTGTAAACCTCGCAATTCTCCCCATACAAATAGTGTCGCCAAATCTTCAGTGCGAATACCACCGCTGCTAGCTCCAAATCATGGGTAGGAAACCGCTGCTGATACTCCTTTAGCTATCGTGAGGCATAAGCTATAACCTTCTCATTCTGCATCAACACACAGCCTAAGCCAAACCTCGATGCATCACAGTAAACAACAAACTTCCCTTCCCCCGAAGGAAGACTCAACACTGGCGCTGTGATAAGCCGTCTCTTCAGCTCTTGGAAACTGTCTTCACACTTGTCCGACCAGATAAACTTCAGATTCTTTCTTGTCAACTCTGTCACCGGCGCTGCTATCTTCGAGAAACCCTCCACAAACCGTCTGTAGTAACCTGCCAGACCAAGAAAACTTCTCACCTCCGAGGCATTCCTTGGCCTCGGCCAATCCCTAACTGCCTCTATCTTAGATGGATGCACCTTAATCCTATCTGCACCTACGATATGTCCAAGGAATGTCACTTCGGGTAGCCAGAATTCACACTTCTTAAACTTAGCGTACAACTGATGCTCCCTCAACCTCTGAAGAACCTGTCGAAGATCAAACTCGTGCTCTGCCTCTGAACTGGAATACACCAAGATGTCGTCGATGAAGACTATAACAAACTGATCTAGAAAATCCTTGAACACCCTATTCATTAGATCCATAGAGGCTGCTGGGGCATTGATCAAACCAAAAGGCATGACCAAGAACTCATAGTGCCCATACCGTGTTCAGAAGGCCGTCTTAGGTATGTCCTCATCCTTGATCCTCAGCTGCTGATAACCAGATCAAAGATCAATCTTTGAGAACACCATCTTACCCTGCAGCTGATCGAACAAGTCATCAATCCTTGGTAGGGGGTACTTATTCTTGATAGTTAACTTGTTCAATTCTCGGTAGTCGATACACATTCTCAAAGTCCCATCCTTCTTCTTTACAAACAAAACTGGAGCACCTCATGGCGAGTAGCTAGGTCTGATGAACCCTAAATCCAGAAGCTCCTCCAGCTGTATCTTTAATTCTTTCAGTTCCGCTGGTGCCAACTCAATGACAAACTGAATCTCTCTACGCGGCGGCAACCCAGGCAAATCCTCAGGAAACACATCCAAGGACTCGCAAACCAATCTGGTCTCCTCCGGTCCTACTGGTGAAACTCAGGTGATATCCACCACATTAGCCAGAAAGCCTACACATCCACCCTGTAACAAATCTCTGGCTCTCAACGCAGATATCCTGGGTACGCGGGGTCCATGCACCGCTCCCACAAAAACGAAGGGATCCTCGACCTCTAGCTCAAAAGTCACCATCTTCTTCCTGCAGTCTATGGTAGCTCCATATCTAACCAACCAATTCATACCTAAGATAATATCAAAGTCCTCCATACTCAACTCAATCAAGTCCACCGATAACTCCCTACCATCAACTATCACTGGCAATGCTCTAATCCACCTCCTAGATACTACCAATTCTCCTATAGGCAGAATAGTCCCAAACCCTGAAGTACTATACTCACTAGGTCTACATAATCTACCAATCACCTTATCAGATACAAATGAATGCGTAGCACCAGAATCAATGAACACAATAAAAGGGATGCCAGCACTAGAAAGCTGACCTGTCACTACTGAGGGGCTAGCCTCGGCCTCCGCCTGTGTCAGGGTGAACACTCGAGCTGGAGTAAATTTTTCTACCTTCCCTGTCTCTCCCTTCTTCACTGTCGGGCAATCTTTCATGAGGTGTCCCACCACCCCACACACATAGCAGGCCTTAGCCCGACACTCACCCGAATGGCGTCTCTTGCACCTCGTGCACTCCGGATAAGTCCTCCATGTATCACCGCCTCCCTGGTGGCCACCTGAGTACCCCGACCTCTCCTATCAGGACCAGGAGCGATCAAAGCATCAGGAGTCTTCCTCTTCAAATCATTGGGGCCTCCGCCCCTACCAGAACTAGAATATGGAGGCACCACCCTGTGGCCCTCCCTTCTCACAGCACTCTCCCTCCATATCTAATTCTTCGCCTCCTCAACGGTAAGAGCCTTCTCTACAGCCTGAGCATAAGTTGTCCCTCCAGGAACTGTGGTAATTCTCACATCTCGGGCTATCATAGCATTCAACCCTCTGATAAACCTGTCTTGCCCAGCTGCATCAGTAGGCACAAGATCTGGTGCGAACTTCACAAGTCTGTCGAACTTCAGGGCATATTCTGTAACTGTCATACCGCCCTGAACCAGCCCCACAAACTCATTAATCTTCGCTGCCCTGATGGCAACGTTATAATAATTCTGACTGAACAAGTCTTTAAACCCTTCCCAAGTCAATGCAGAAACATCCCTGGTCTGTGATGCCACCTCCCACTAGATTCGAGCATCCTCCCTCAGCATATAAGTGGCACAGGCCACCCTGTCATATCCTTCTACCCTCATAAAATCAAGTATGGTATTGATCATAGTCATCCACTGCTCAGCCTTCAATGGATCTAGTCCTCCCTCAATGATCGGGGGCTGTTGCTTCCTAAACCGCTCATACAACGGTTCCCACTTGTTCCCAACATCAACTGGTTGTACCACAGGTACCATTGCCGGTGGCACAACAGGGGAAACACTCCCAGATGGAGCCTGCTGCAGAATTCAAATCTGTTCATCTTGACTCTGAAGCCGAGCTTGCATGTCGGCCATTAGCTGCTGCCAATTCTCAGGGACTGGCGGAGGGGTTTGGCCTTGGTCATCATCTCTAGCCCCAAACCTGCCAGCTAGTCGCGTGGATTTTCTTGAACGCATAACTATTCAAGCCAATCTGCAATCAACGACTCGGCAATTAGGCTATGATGACAGGGTAATATTCCTTTCATAATCCATCACTGGATCTCCAATCATTCACAAGCAATCAAGATATAGCAATTTATCCAGATATTCATTCACATGTACAGCGGTGCTAATAAGCACGCCTCAATAGCATCATGCAATAGTCAAGGGCCAAGCCCTATCAGTATCTCATGCTCCCTATTCATCAATCAGATATCAACAATCATATCTCACTCAAATCATTTAAGCACATAATTATGTATACACAATTACCAAACCCTGAGTAGAGCTTGTCTCTCGCGACGAATGTACATATCCAGGCAGTCTTCAGGACCCATAAACCTAGGACGCTCTGATACCAAGTTGTAACGCCCTGGATAGCCAAGACCGCTACACTGTGTGTTTATAAAGTGCTAGACTTGCTATTCAAGTCACTTAGTTAAAAGCGTGTTACCGAAACTATAGAGGAACAAGGGTTAAAATGTTTTGCTCACAAAAGCCACATTCTCATTAAGAAACATTTCCTGTTTACACGGGATCCCAAAAATATTAAGTTTGAAGACCTTTTAAAAAAGTCATAAAGTTTAGAAACAATAACAAGCCATATTAAGGCAAAACAGACAGTTAAGCAATCCCTGTCCTGATCCAATCCTCGACCATGGTGATCGAACAGCTGGCTATGTACCTTCAACCCCGCAGCTCTCCATCTCAGGGTTTGTCCAGCTTGCCTTTGCTTTACCTGCACCACGTAGCACCCGTGAGCCAAGGCCCAGCAAGAAAACACAACAACAGAGCATAAGCAATCAACAGACAAATCAATATCACATAATGTATCACATGTTCTCAACCATATAAACATCCAGTATAATCAAGTATTCAACATACTAAACACATAAACTCATATCATATATCAATTCACAAATGATAACTAGGGCTAGCGCCCTCAGGCCGATCTCTCCATTATCCCACTGACTCCGGCCCGCTTAAACCGAGCTCAGTGAATATTAAGCTGTCCTCCGCTACCAATGGCCAAGCTGCGCCCTGTGCGCAAATATTGTGCACGGCACACTTAGGCCGCTATTACATGTCCCATGGAGTAATACCATCCTTGATATAATACAAGTATCGGGAGCACTTAGTCCCATCACAATCATATACCCGGGTGCAGTTTTCTTACCTTTCAATTTACTAGCTTTGTTCACCCGACTCCTTGAGCACGATTCCCCTCGAGCCCTAGCGCTCACCTAAACACAACCATAGACCAAAGTCATCATCAAACCTTAAGTCCAAAACCTAGTCTCAGGGCCAATCCCGAGCCCCCGGGAAGTCCTAGTTCCACCAAACAAGGGGGTGGAAACAAACCCCAAACCCTTGGTCAAAAACCCTTGCAAACAACCCTTAAATCCCCTTCAGAAGACAGGGTAGCGCTACAGCGCTACAAACAGAAGCAAAATCCCCTCACCAAGCTTGGCCTAGCGCTACAGCGCCCAAAGGCTAGCGCTGTAGCGCTAGTCACAGACAGGCCAATCTCAATCTAATGCGATTTCCTCGATCCAATCTCAACCAAAACTCTTCCAAATCTTTCCCAACCTCAAAAACAACCTTACGACCATACTGCACTCATCCCAAGCACCCCAAATACCTGAACTCAAGCACATGCATCCCCAAACTCAAAATTGACCATAGCCACTTCTAGACACTAAAACTCAGCAGAAACCAGTTGAACATCAAAGTTAGAGCTTAGAATTTATACCTTTGATGGAACTTCGACCTCAAGTTGTCTCTAGACCTCCTTGGCCTGCTTTTCCTCATCCCTTGGCTCCAACTTCCGTAGAATTCCCCATCAACATCGCTTAGATATCTTTGCTAAATACCAAATCCAGAACTGAAGAAACTTACAGAATTTTACCTCAAGTGTTGGTGAGTTCTTCCTAAACCTCTACCAATTCCTCAAACCTAGCTTAGGATCCTTGATGCTCAGCCTATCCCAGCTTTCCTCTGAGCTTTGCTCCAAAAATCCTCAAGAAACTGATGGAAAATGCATAAACCGACCTTAGGAAACTCTCTGTTTTCTCCCTTTCCTTTTTCTTCCTTTTCCTTCTTTTCTCTCTTAGACTTCTACACTTCTCTACAATTCCCACTAACATAAAGCCTCAGTAATTCCCATCTTTAGAAAGCCAAATGATCTTAATGCCCTCCCCTTCATTTCTAATCCTTTAGTCCACTTAAGGGTATTCTAGTCATTTTACCCAATTCCCGCTAACTCCTCAAGTGTCCCTAATATTTAGCGCTTAATTCCCAATACCTAACTAATCACCAATAATATTCCTCGATGTTAAAATAGACTCCAATATACTCACTGAATTCCCATTTATACACCTAGGCTCACCCCGAGCCGGGTATAAATCCCCGCTATGACTTTTTCGCTACTTTGCTCACTAGGACCGTCTCGAGTCACAGATCACAGATATTTCCACATAATAATGTGGTCTCATCGATTGTCACATAGATCAGCACAGTTATGCACAAAATGGCCAAAATTACGATTATTCCCTTCTAACCTAATCAGGGCCTACATGCATACTAATATACATAGTCATGCATCTCAAACATTCAAATAGTCATATAACATGCTTTAAGTCATAATCATGCGTCATAATCATTAAAATGACACATAATTCCCATTATGCCCTCCAGGCACACTAATCAAGTCCCTTAAGCCTTATTAGCGAATTTGGGTCATTACAAAACCTAGGGCTCAGCTTGCCCCGAACACCAAACCGTTTAACTCCTCTCGAAGATGAAACCCTAAGAAACACATGGTCAACGACTTGAAACTCTATGCTTCTGCGTGTCAAGTCTGAGTAACTCTTCTGGCAACTCTGGGAGGCGAGCATTCGAGCTCTAATCTTGTCAATTGCCTCATTGGTCCTTTGAACTATATCAGAACCCAGATATCTCCTCTCACCCATCTCATCCCAATGGATAGGTGACCTGCACTTCCTCCCATAAAGCATCTCATATGGAGCCACTCCGATAGTCGCCTGATAACTTTTATTGTACGAGAACTCAATCAAAGGGAGATGCATACTCCAAGATCCTCCAAAATCTAGTACACAGGCTCGTAGCTTGTCCTCCAATAATTGAATTGTCCTCTCAGACTGTCCATCTGTCTGAGGATGATAAGCGGTACTAAACTGTAACTGCGTGCCCATAGCCTTCTGCTGACTCTCCCAAAACATGCAGGTGAAGGTGGGGTCCCTGTTGGATATTATCGACCTCGGAGCCCCATGAATTCGAACAATTTCCTTCACATATAACTCGGCATACTACTCCATAGTATAAGTAGTCCTGACAGGTAAAAAGTGGGCGGACTTGGTATACCTATCCACAATCACCCACACCGAGTCATGCTGTCCCACGGTCTTCAGCAAACCAACCACGAAGACCATGGTGATATTTTTCAACTTCCACTCTGGAATCCCTAGAGGCTGCAGCAACCTTGCTAGCCTTTGATGTTCAGCCTTGACATGCTGACAAGTTAAGCGCTTGGCCACATAATCCACCACATCCCTCTTCATGCTTCTCCCCCAATACAAATCTCTTGGATCCTTATACATCTTCGTTGTACCTGGATGTAAGGAATAGGGAGTGGTATGTGACTCATCTAAGATCTCGCGCTGGATATCAGAATCCATCGGAACACAGATCCGACCCTTGTACTTCAGTAACCCCATCTCTGAGATAGAGAAGTCCTTAGCCGCACCAACTAAGATGTTCTCCCTATGACCTCCCAATTGGGAATCCTTCCCCTGCGCCTCCTTGATTCTCTTAAGGAGTGTAGACTAAAGAGTGATGTTGGCTAACTGGCCAACCACCAACTCTATACCCGCTCTAGTCATCTCCTCCGCTAGCTTATTGAATATCTGTCTCGAACTGAACATCTGTCCTGGCCCTTTCCAACTCAATGCATCATCCACCACATTAGCCTTCCTAGGATGGTATAGGATATCACAATCATATTCCTTAACCAACTCCAACCACCGCCTCTAGCATATTCATATCCTTCTGAGTAAGGAAGTACTTCAAACTCTTATGGTCGGTGTATATCTCGCACTTCTCAACATATAGATAATGTCTCCAAATCTTAAGTGCGAATACCACCGCTGTCAACTCCAAATCATGTGTGGGATGTCTCTACTCATACTCCTTTAACTGTCTCAATGCGTAGGCTAACAACTTTCCAGCTTGCATCAGCACACACTCTAAACCCTGTCTGGAAGAATCACAATACGCCACAAACTTCTCATTATTTGTCGGCAAACTTAACACTGGTGCGGTGATCAGTCGCCGCTTCAACTCCTTGAAACTATTCTTACATATGTCTGTCCAAACATACATTGTCTTCTTCTTTGTCAATTTTTTCAACGACGTAGCTATCCTAGAGAACCCCTCAACAAACCGCCGATAATATCCTGCCAATCCCAGAAAACTCCTCGCTTCTGGAATGTTGCTCGGTCTAGGCCAATCTCTCACTGCCTCAATCTTACTTGGGTCAACCAAAATTCCCTCCTTACTGACGATATGGCCCAGAAATGTAACTTGTGGTAACCAAAACTCGCACTTGCACAACTTAGCATATAAACTATGCTCCCTTAACCGCTGCAATACCAAACGTATGTGCTGCGCATGCTCTGTCTCTGACTGAGAGTACACCCGAATGCCGTCAATAAACACAATAACAAACTTATATAGATAGTCCTTGAAAACCTCATTCATCATATCCATAAAAGCTGCTGGGGCATTGGTTAATCCAAAGGACATGACCAGGAATTCATAATGTCCATACCTCATTCGGAAAGTGATCTTTGGTATGTCCTCTTCTTTAATCCTTAACTGGTGGTAACTTGATCGGAGATCAATTTTTGAAAACACTGTTCTTCCCTGTCGTTGGTCAAATAAATCATTGATCCTAGGCGGTGGATACTTGTTCTTAATGGTCAACTTGTTCAGCTCCCTGTAGTCAATACACATCCTAAGAGATCCATCCTTCTTCTTGACGAGCAACACTGGAGCACCCCATGGTGAGGAACTCGGTCTGATGAACCCTAAATCTAGTAACTCCTACAACTCAATCTTCAACTCCTTCAACTCTACCGGAGCCATTCTATAAGGTGTCCTAGATACTGGCTCCGCCCCTGGCGCCAACTCTATAACAAACTCAAGCTCTTACTGTGGTAATAACCCTGGCAGATCTGTTGGAAATAAATCTGGTCTCCCCCGGTCCAACCGACACAACCCTAGAGGTATCCACAACATTTGCTAGGAATGCTATGAAAACTTCCAGCATTTGGTCTCTAGCCATCAATGCTGAAATCATAGGTGCCTGCGGTCCATTAACTGTCCCCACAAAAATAAAGAGTACCTATCCTTTTGGTTCAAAAGTAACCATCTTGCGCTTGCAGTCAATCGTTGCCCCATACTTCGATAACCAATCCATCCCTAGGATCATGTCGAAGTCATCCATCGCAAGCTCAATCAGATTAAAAGACAATTCCCTACCATCTACCTCTATTGGCAATGTTAGGAGTGTGTCCTAAAATCATGTAAAGACATTTGTTTTTCTGTGAATAAATAAATACAATGGTTCATTATTATTGTCATATTTAGATTGTTAAATTATTGTTTGAATAATTTTGTAAATATCAGAAAAATTCCATATTCATTATTGAGGATGTTATCTTGTATTAGTACGAGAGAATTAAGGTCACACGAATGAATAAAAATAGTCAACAACAACAAATTAAAGTTATGGAATTCTTTAATTGGAGTTGTAAGCATGGTTTACTGAGGATCATAATGATACAAATAATCTAGATTCGGATTATTGATGTGGAAAGACATCTCAGTAAAGGTGCTTTATATAATATGATTATATATGACATGGATCGATATGAATTAAAGTCTTTATCCAAAAACTATTTAATAATAAAGACTTGTAATTCATATCATAACTGATGATCAGTTATAGATCAACCAAAATCCTGAGTGTTCATGAACTCCTGTTCATGTTTATTAAATCTTTTGATTCATTCGTTAAGGTCTCTTCAAAGAATGAGGCTAATGACTTTTGTTTTAGAGATTCAATATCATGGATGGCTGGGAACATGTATCAACAATACGGAATCTAATCTTTCCTAATGGATCGTATATTAGTTCCCTTAAGGGTTAATTCTGTAACTGAATGATTTCGCGCTCAAATCTATAATTAGATTATAGATTAATTATTCACTAGTGAATTAATGGTACTTAAGGAATAAAAAGTAAATTCGAAAGGTTAAATGGTAATTCTTCCATTCTAATTTATGAACTAATTAATTAGAGGGTTGAACTATTGTAAGATGGTTATATCAATGGATGACTTAAGAAAAGATTTCTGCAAAAGTATATTTATAACATAAAGAGTGCAATTCTGAATTTATAGTGGAGTAATATCAGAATTAATAAATTAACTATTATAATTAAAGAATTTAATTATTTAGTTTCAATTTATTGGATCTTAATGTTATAGGTCCATGGCCCCGAAATGGCTCAAACAAACACTGACAAAGGTAAATACAAAAATGGGCAAAAAGGACTTATGTGATAAGTAAAATATTTTTCTAGGTATCAAACATAATTATTGCTTTATTATGTGTAATTAATTAATTAATTATTTGATTTAACAAAAATATAATTAATTTTGAATTAATTTATTTTTGGGATTTTTGGTATTTAAATAATAAAAAAAATTGGGAAAAACCACATGCCATCATAAGCATGTGGTACACATGTGGCACAGTGCACAGGCACTGTGCTACACGCATAAGAGAGTGTACTCAGTCTCTTGATTCCACAATTTTAGTTATTTAAATATTAAATAAATAATGATATATTTTAATATGATTAAAATATTATTATTTAAACAAAAATCTGATAACTGATCAGTTATTTTGAATTTGTTTAAAATAACAAATATTTTAATATATAGGATATATTAAATATAGGATGTCAGTTTTTCATAGAACGTAACTTTTTTCAGGGATAGAAAAATATCTAGGAATCTCTCTCAGAGAAAGAGAACAATGACATAAACCAAAGTCATAGTTCTTCACAAAACCTAGGTCCAAAACTTTATCAGATCTCATGTGTTGAGAATATCTGATAAATAGTTTATTGCCTATTATTTGTATAGCGAGCCCACACTCGTTCTTTGTGTGCCTGAGAACATTTTTGAAGATCTTGGTGTGAGATCTCAAGGATTTAGCCATACGAAAAGAAAGCAGCAAGGAAGGACCTGAGGTAATTTTTCTGTTCATGTCCTTGATTCAATATATATATGCATGTGAAGAAGTAGATCTAGAAATCTTATGGGATTAAATCTAACAATTTGATTGTTGTTTCGCTGCGTATAATCTCTGATTTGATCAATAAAAACCAACAAATGGTACCAGAGCCATCTTCACATATATATGTATTGAATCTGTGTGGGTTTAATTTTATGCATTTATTTATTTTGATGAATGAATGGATGGCTTAATGTGATTGAATGCATGGGAATGTTGAATCGTTAATTGTATGGTGTTTTTGGGTTAGGATTTGTTTATGATTAGATCATTGTGTAAGCCATTAAAGGGCATAGGATTTATGTAATTTTATTTGGTTTTTGACACCATAAAATTGTAATTCCGATCACATAAAAGTCAGAACGGAGCCCGAGATGCAGAACTCAGCCACCTATCCTCCGAGGCCGACCTCCGAGCCGCTGCCGAGCCATCGTACGGACGCCGTACGGACATCCATACGGATCCGTACAGTTCCATACAGTCCAGCCCGGCGACCCCGTTTTGACACCACGTGTCCCCACCTGACTGGTCCATAATTTTTTTTATTTTTTCTGAAAATAATCTGTTATTTTTTTTAAAATTTTAAAATGTTCAAATATCCTATTTTTGAAATTTGATATTTAAATAATGAGATATTTTTGTTATCTTAACAGATTTTTTTTAATATCTTATTTAAAATTTATTTTTTCAAAATAACAGATTTTAATTTAAATTCATTTCAGTTTTAATTAAAAGTTGTTTTAATTAAAAACAAAAATAAAAATAATGATTATTTAAAAGTTAGTTTTAATTAATCAAAAATTATTTGAAAATTATTTTCTTATTATTATTCTGGACCAACAATGTCACATTTCCTACCGACAGTAAAGTAAAGAAGCCCGATGGAGATCAAGGCAGTTTTATTTTATTTATTTTATTTTAATTTTATAAAGTGGTTGTAAAATTAGAAATACCCAAAAGTACCCGGTTCAACATTTATTGTTTATTTATTTATTTAAATAATTATTTTCATGTGATTAATGTGATTGATAACATGTTCATGCATTGTATGCCATATATGAAAACCCACACAGTCATAATCATGCATCTCGTTAGTAGAAACATGATTATTAGGATTGTCCTATATGTTTATATGAATTGTTGTTAGAAATCAGTTGCATGTAAATTACTTAGTTTTATTTTGAAAACTTGGTAAAATATCACACCAAATTTTAAGTCTTTATGACTTAATTTCTTTAAACCAACTTTATTTTAAAAAGTGTTTTTTTTAGTAAAGTTTAGATGAAGATGATTGGTAATTTAAAATTGGATATGCACCTAGAAACTCGCTTTCTTTCCAATTTTAATTATGTTCATAAAGTTTAAAGAAACTGTAATTAATTTGGAATTAATTAGGTTAAAAACACTTATTTCAAAAAAGTGAGTGGGACAGGGTTGATATCTCAAAAATAACCCATGGTCTCCATTATTAATATAACACCGTGAGATATGAATAGCGCCTCGCGACGGCTTTGTTTTCGTCCTCCTATGGAAGGTGTCTGGACATATCAATAGCAAGGTTGTATTTCTTACATAGATATGAACTAATGATGTATTTTAGGTTTGACCGACCCTAAGGCGACATGTCCTAAGTTATGTCATGAACTCCGAAATAATGGGTTACACTCACAAAGTTATGATTAAGCTTGTGCAATGGATAATTATAACTTGACCAAACTAAGCGGTACTTTAATGTTTAAAAGAGAAAATAAAGAGTTATTTTAAATTTTTAAACAATAAAGATAAGAATGTCTTATAAATTCTCTAAAATTAATTTGACCGACCCTAAGGCGGCACTTTAATTGTTAGAAAATTTTATCGTGGAACTTAATCTTTATTTTATGTGTTTTAATTGTGCTCATGCATCACGTTTAATTTATAAAACTTTGATATATATTTTTCTAAATATAATAATATTATTTGTACTTATTTATTACCAGAAAAATGTCTATTGGTGAATTACACACCGATGCCTTTCTCAAATCCTTGGTTTTTGAACCTCAAAATATGCAACACTGGTTTCGAGGCATGTTGACTATTTTTTCTTATAAGAAGATGATGTCAACTGTCTGTGAAAAACCTCCAACAGAACCACCTCTGGCTACTAGCTATGAAGCAGAAGAAAAATATGAAAATTGGATGAAATCCGATCGGTTGGCACGTTATTGCATGCTTTCAACCATGCCTGACGAACACAAAGGAAAAATATGTACACTATGACTTAGCACATGAGATGTGGCGAGCAATGACAGAGGAAGTCTCTGCTGAGTGTCATCGTTTATATCAAACGAAAAAGGTGAATAAGATTCACATATATTTTTTCAATTTTGAATAATAGATTCAAACACAATGAATATAAGATTCAAATTTCTGGAAAGTAGATTCAAAAATATATGCCACTAATCTATTTTTCTTTTGTCTTTCCTTTTGCAGAATAAGAACCCTGAAAAGGAGGAAGAGACTGATGAGGATTTTGGTAGCAAGTAAGGAGCTGGAGAAGTTGGAGAGTAGTTTTATTTAGTAATTTTTATTGTTAGTTGAACAATTTAAATTTCTTTATTTTGTTTTAGAAATTTTAGATTTCTTTGAACAAAGAAAACTACACACTAGAAATTTAGTTTATTGTTAGTAATCTTGATTATTAATGTTTGGAAACTTATTTCTATTTTTGCATAACATTTATTTCTTTTATTAATAAAGTAGTTATTACTTAAAGAAATTATCTATTTACTTGTTATGCAAATGCTTTGGGATAAACAAAGTTTACATACTTATAATGAATGACAATTTTTTGTATTCTGAATTATTTAAAACAACTAATCCTAGATCTATTAAACTGATTCCAATAGTGAGACATATCTGTGGCACTTGAGATTGGACCATATTGGTCTAGACAGAGTAAATAGGCTTGTAAAGGATAGTCCTTTAAGAGAACCATCTATTGGATCTCTCCGTGTTTACAAATCCTGTCTAGAAAACAAAACGACCAAGAGACCTTTCTCTGATAAAGGTTCAAGAGCCACAGAACCACTTCAGCTAGTACATATGGATTTTGCAATCCACTTGATGTACAAGCAAGAGGAGGTTGTGAATATTTCGTCACTTTTACTGATGATTATTCAAGATATGGTTACCTATACTTAATGCAAAGAAAATCTGAAACTTTTGGAAAGTTCAAAGAATTTCAAGCAGAGGCTAAAAAGCAATTAGGTAAATCACTCAAAAGCACTTCGATTTGATCGAGGAAGAGAGTACTTGGACTGTGAATTCAAGAACCATCAACGTGAGAATGGCATTCAATTCCAACTCACTACACCTGAAACAACACAGTAAAATGATGTTTCAGAAAGTTGGAATAGAACGTTATTAGATATGGTTAGATGAATGATGAGTTTCTCATCATTACCACTGTCATTCAGGGGCTATACGATTCAATGTGTTCTATACACATTGTATTATGTTCCACCTTAGTCTATCCAAAAGACATCCATAGAATAATGGAATGGTTGTAAACTTAGTTTACACCATTTTAGAATTTGGGGGTGTCATGCATACGTGCTCAAAAGGAAGACCGGGAAGTTGGAAACGCGCTCTGAAGTGTGTATGTTTGTGGGATATTCCAAAGAGACTAGAAGTGGAATTTTCGATAGTCCAAAAAGAAAATAAAACATTTGTATTGACAAATGCAACTTTTCTTGAATATGACTATGTTAATAACCACAAACCTCGCAGTAAGGTTGTACTGGAGGAGATGGTCTCAAATAAAGTCGCAAAGTCACCAGCAGCAATTAATGATAAAACAACCAAAGAAACCACAATTCTTGAAAAGGAAAAACCAGTCCAACGTCGTAGTGGGAGGATTGTGAGACAACCTATTTGTTACGAACATGAGGCACGCGTTCTTGTATCAGATACTGAAAAGGACGATCCATTGACTTTTAAAGAAGCAATGGAAGACCCTGATGTTGATAAGTGGCAAGATGCCATGAATCAAGAAATGGAATCAATGTATTCCAATTCAGTCTGGGAACTTGTAGATCTGCCTGACAATGTTAATGCCATTGGATGCAAATGGATCTACAAGAAGAAAAGGGGTGCAGATGGAAAAGTAGAGACCTATAAAGCAAGGCTTGTGGCCAAAGGCTACACACAAAGAGAGGGTGTGGACTATGAAGAAACATTTTCTCCTGTGGCCATGCTTAAGTCCATTCGCATACTCTTATCCATAGCTGCCATCTATAATTATGAGATATGGCAAATGGATGTCAAGACAGCTTTTCTGAATGACCACCTTGATGAAACCATTTATATGGAACAACCAGAAGGGTTTATAAAGAAGGATCAAGATCAAAAGGTATGCAAGTTGTTGAAATCCATATATGGATTGAAACAAGCATCAAGATCTTGGAACTTAACATTTGATGAAACTATTAAAACATATGGTTTCGAACAAAATGTTGACGAAGTATGTGTTTATAAATACATCAAAGGAAAAATTATGGTTTTCTTAGTTCTTTACGTTGATGATATCCTACTCATTGGGAATGATGTAGAGACATTATCAAATGTAAAGAAATGGTTGGCTGACAAATTCCAAATGAAAGATTTGGGAGAAGCGAGCTATGTTCTAGGCATTAAAATTCTAAGAGATAGAAAGAACAAGCTCCTAGCACTTTCACAAGCAAATTATATTGATAAAGTGCTTGAAAGATTCTCTATGGAAAATTCCAAAAAGGGTCAATTGCCAACCAGACATGGAATTACTCTTTGCAAAGATCAGTGTCCAAAGACACCACAATAGAAAGAGGATATGAGAAAGTATCCCTATGCATCAGCTGTAGGGAGCCTAATGTATGCAATGTTATGTACTAGACCTGACATATGTTATGCAGTAGGGATTGTCAGTCGTTATCAATCAAATCCAGGTTTGGAACACTGGATTGCGGTGAAACATATTCTCAAGTATCTTAGGAGAACGAGAGACTATATGCTAGTATATTCGGGTAGTGACCTCGAACCTACTGGATACACTGACTCAGATTTTCAATCTGACAAGGACAGTAGAAAGTCTACTTCTGGGTCAATATTCACTCTTGGTGGTGGTGCAGTTGTCTGGAGAAGCATTAAGCAATCCAGTATAGCTGATTCAACCATGGAAGCTGAATACATAGCAGCTTGTGAAGCAGCTAAGGAAGCAGTTTGGCTAAAAAAGTTCTACACAGATTTGGAAGTAGTTCCAGAAGTGGAGAAACCACTTGTTCTTTACTATGACAACAGTGGAGCAGTGGCCAATTCTAAAGAACCAAGAAGCCACAAGAGGGGAAAGCATATAGAGCGCAAATACCACTTAGTCAGAGAAATCGTACATAGAGGAGATGTGACCATTCTGAAAATCGCATCAAAACACAACCTGACGGACCCGTTCACGAAGACGCTTCCAGCAAAGAAATTCGAGGGACATGTACATAATATGGGATTGAGAGAAATGACTCACTTGCTTTAAGTACAAGTGGGAGATTGTTAGGAGTGTGTCCTAAAAGCATGTAAATAAATTTCTTTTTCTGTGAATAAATAAATACAATGGTTTATTATTATTGTCATATTTAGATTGTTAAATTATTCAAAGTAAATATCAGAAAAATTCCATATTCATCATTGAGGATGTGATCTTGTATTAGTACGAGAGAATTAAGATAACACGAATGAATAAAAATAGTCAACAACAACAAATTAAAGTTATGGAATTCTTTAATTGGAGTTGTAAGTACGGTTTACTGAGTATCATAATGATACAAATAATCTAGATTCAGATTATTGATGTGGAAAGACATCTCGGTAAATGTGCTTTATATAATATGATTATATATGACATGGACCGATATGAATTAAAGTATTTATCCAAAATCCATTTAATAATAAAGACTTGTAATTCATATCATAACTGATGATCATTTATAGATCAACCAAAATCCTGAGTGTTCATGAACTCCTGTTCATGTTTATTAAATCTTTTGATTCATTCGTTAAGGTCTCTTCAAAGAATGAGGTTAATGACTTTTGTTTTGGAGATTTAATATCATGGATGGCTGGGAACATGTATCAACAATACGGAATCTAATCTTTCCTAACGGATCGTATATTAGTTCCCTTAATGGTTAATTCTGAAACTGAATGATTTTGATCTCAAATCTATTATAAGATTATAGATTAATTATTCACTAGTGAATTAATGGTACTTAAGGAATAAGAAGTAAATTAGAAAGGTTTAATGGTAATTCTTCCATTCTAATTTATGAACTAATTAATTAGAGGGTTGAACTATTGTAAGATGGTTATATCAATGGACGACTTAAGAAAAGATTTCTGTAAAAGTATATCTATAACATAAAGAGTGCAATTCTAAATTTATAGTGGAGTAATATCAGAATTAATAAATTAACTATTATAATTAAAGAGTATAATTATTGAGTTTCAATTTATTGGATCTTAATGTTATAGGTCCATGGTCTCCGAAATGGCTCAAACAAACACTAACAAATGTAAATACAAAAATGGGAAAAAAGGACTTATGTGATAAGTAAAATATTTTTCTATGTATCAAACATAATTATTGCTTTACTATGTGTAATTAATTTATTTATTATTTGATTTAACAAAAATATAATTAATTTTGAATTAATTTATTTTTGGGATTTTTGGTATTTAAATAATAATAAAAATTGGGAAAAACCACATGCCACCACAGGCATGTGGTACACGTGTGGTACAGTGCACATGCACTGTGCTACACGCATAAGAGAGTGTACTCAGTCTCTTGATTCCACAATTTTAGTTATTTAAATATTAAATAAATAATGAGATATTTTAATATGATTAAAATATTATTATTTAAACAAAAATCTCATAACTGATCAGTTATTTTGAATTTGTTTAAAATAACAAATATTTTAATATATAGGATATATTAAATATAGGATGTCAGTTTTTCATAGAACGTAATTTTTTTTAGGGATAGAAAAATATCTAGTAATCTCTCTCAGAGAAAGAGAACAGTGACATAAACAAAAGTCATAGTTCTTCACAAAACCTAGGTCCAAAACTTTATCAGATCTCATGTGTTGAGAATATCTGATAAATAGTTTATTGCCTATTATTTGTATAGCGAGCCCACACTCGTTCTTTGTGTGCCTGAAAACATTTTGGAAGATCTTGGTGTGAGATCTCAAGGATTTCGCCATACGAAAAGATAGCCGCAAGGAAGGACCTGAGGTAATTTTTCTGTTCATGTCCTTGATTCAATATATATATATGCATGTGAAGAAGAAGATCTAGAAATCTTATGGGATTAAATCTAACAATTTGATTGTTGTTCCGCTGCGTATAATCTCTGCTTTGATCAATAAAAACCAACAGGCAAAGCTATAATTCATCTCCTAGAGACTACCAGTTCCCCAGTTGGCAATATAGTTTTAAAACCCCTAGCATATAAAACACTAGGTCTACACAACTGATCTATCACTCTGGCAAACACAAACGAATGAGTTGCTCCCGAATCAATCAATGCAGTATAAAAAAACCCAGCACTAGAAATCTTGCCTCTCATAACTGAGGGGCTAGCCTCCGCCTCAGTCTGAGTCAAAGTAAAAACTCTGGCAGGAGCGAGACTATCACCTTGCTTTGGCTCCTCTTTCTTGTCTTATGGGCAGCCCTTCTTTAGATGATTGGCACTCCCACAGACAAAGCAGGCTCTAATCCTGCACTCACCCTGGTGTTGTCGTCTGCACCGAGGACATACTGGAAAACTATTCCAGTTGTCACCTCCGTCCTGACGACCACTAAAATCACTATGTGCCCACCTATCCAAGCTAGGAGGAACAAAAGAATGTGGGCCTTTCTCTTCTGCTCACTGGAACCACTACCTTGACTAGATCCAATAGAATGAGGCACTGTCCTCCTGGCATCGCGCCTAACAGCGCTCTCTCTCCAAATCTGGTCCTCGGCCCCCTTCAGCTGTAAGGGCCTTGTTTACAACCTGACTATAGGTAGCAGTCTCTGGATCCAAGGTGATATTTACATCATGGGCGATCATAACGTTCAAACCCTGAACAAATCTTTCTCTTCTTGCCGCATCCGTCGGCTCTATATCCAGTGCAAACTTGGCCAACCGATCCAATCTCAAAGCATACTCAGTAACTGTCAACCGGTTCTGAGTCAGGTTGATGAACTCATCAACCTTTGCAACTCGAACTGCAACACTGTAATACTTCTCATTGAAGATGTTTTTGAACTCTTCCCAATTCATAACTACCACATTCCTCCTCTGAACTACTACATCCCACCAGATGCGGGCATCCTCTCTGAACATGTAGCTAGCACTAGCTACCCTCTCGTTCCCCTCAACCCTCATAAAATCCAGGATAGAGGAAAACATATTCATCCCCTGCTCTGCCCGTAGTGGGTCTAGTCCACCCTCAAAGGTGGGAGGATGCTGCTTCCTAAACCTCTCATATAAAGGTTCCCACCTGTTCTCCACAACAGGTTGAACCGGCACTGGCGCCACAACTTGCTGAACTAGTAACCCAGTGACTTGTGGAGGGGCTTGCTGCCTCAACTTTCGAAGCTCTTCCTCTGTTCAGTGCAATCTTGCTTCCATTTCGGCAAACATCTGTTGCCAATTCTGTGGGGCAGGTGAAGGGTCGTGACCCTAGTTGTCATCCTCGGCCCTGCTGCCGCAGAGTTTCGATGATTGTCAAGGCATCTCAACAATATGCCTGCACTCAACGACGCCACTCATCAGGCATGATAACAACATCCAAAACCACCTCCCAAATCATATCAGTCAACCATAAAGAACAATCCACATAACATACAAATAACATATAACACTCAACGGGCCATGCCCTGGCATCATGCATATGTTAACTCATTCATCATGCACTATATGAAACAAATAGACAAACAAGGCATTTAAGCACAAATTCAAGCATATAAGTCAATCATTACCAACCAACCCTGAGTCGAGCCTGTCACTAACAGCGAACGTACATGTTTGGTCAATCTCCAGAAACCATAAACCTTGGCACGCTCTGATACCAAGTTGTAACGCCCTACTTCCTTAGAGCAGTTACTAAGTGAGTTTAAAACGTGCAATTAACTCGCTAATCGAGGTTTTAAGACAAAAGGGTAGTAAAATTATAAACAGAGTCTTATACTTTGAAAATAATTCCATTTACTGAAAATCTTAAAGCATTTAACATTTGGGATCCCAAGTTTAGAAATATGTAAAAATAAAAAATATAACCAGAGTCGGCAAAACAACAAAATCTAGGTTTAGTACAATCATCTCCCAAAAATACCCCTGCTGTGGCAGCCAGGCAGGCCAAACATGTACGCGTCGCTTCACGCACTCCTTACTCATGGTTGGTTAACTTTCCCCTTGCCCTTACCTGCACCACAGAGCACCCGTGAGCCGAGGCCCAGCAAGAAAACCCTCACACGCAGATAACATAAGCACATTTCACATTCAAGATATAATCAAGCCATCATCAGGCTAAACACATACGGCCATGCCGTCCCAGGCGCTTTACCAGGCCCTGGGTTCAATGTCCACACTATGAGGATATCCCATATATCCTTTAGGGACATGCCCTGGCAACTCGCACTCCGTGTGCTAAATTCTGCTCCTAACCCCATGCCGTTCTTGGCCTTCGCCGTTTCCGGCTCTCGCTGTTCCTGGCTCTTACCGTTCATTCACATATATGCACACATTTCATAATTAAGTAGATACTTAAACACGTATAAACTAAATCAAAGGGGCTACATCATGCAACACAATCATATAGGGTCGTGCCTTGCAACACAATCTCTACGGGTACAACAGTTTTCTTACCTGTCTCCCGAGCTTTCCAAGCACCGATGTCCCGAGCACAGTCCCCTAGTCCGATCCTCTTTGAAACCCTAGTCACAACGCACCAACAACATCCATCCATCAAGTTCTAATCAATTAAATAACTTTGGGTCATAATTCTAGTCTTCGGGACCTTGAATTCTATCAATCCGGGATAAAATCCATCCCGAGCCTTAACTTTTTTATTCCCAAGCCTAAAACCTCTTTAAAGCCCAAAAATGCACTAAGCGCCGCGACCCCATGAGGCCATGCCGCGGCCCGCCCCCAACCAGAGACCTTGAACCCCAAAACAGGGTAGGCGTGCCGCGGCCCAAGCAAGGGTATGCCGCGTCCCGCCCTTCTTCCTGGCCAACAAAATGCTCTAGAGGGTCGTGACTCAGCAAGAAAAATGTCACGGCCCGACCCTTCGAACCCAGAAAAATCCTCCATTTTTACCACGAAAACCCAGCCAATTTAACCCAAAATCAACCTAACAATCCCACTCAATCATCAGAACATTTCCTGGGCAATCCCACCAGTAAAACCCAACATAAACTAACCCAAAAACTCACCCAAGTAATCAAGAGCAATTCCAACTTAGCTTACATGCAACACTCTAAAATACCAGCAGCAATTCAACATAACTCAACACATTTAAAAGCTTACCTTGAGCAGAAATGAATCCCTGAATTAGGTCTTTAAGCTCCAAGCTTCTAGCTCCCAAAATCCAAGCTCAAAATCCTTAATCTTTGGTTAGTTTCTGCCAAAACTCACTAAGCTTCCAAGAGAGAAAAGGAAATCGAGAAATAGAGAGAGAAAGGGTCGGTTTAGAGAATTCTCAATGTTTCTTATGTTGTGTTTTATTTAACTTAGTCTCTAAGGTTACCTCAAGGCTCGGGGTACCAAAAATGTCCCCGAGGGCAAAATGGTATATTTCCCCAATATTCCCTCCTAAACATTCTAACTTCAAATATATCTCCAAATATTTATTTCCATAACCCAATAACCCCATAAAACGTCTACTACCCGAAATACCCCTTGACTCGCCCCGAGTCGGGATTTTGACCCCGTTGTGACTTTCTAGCTAACAGCTCCCTAGGACTGTCTCAGATCGTGCAACGCATATATATCACAATTATTACAATTATCACATTTATGCCTTCAACGAGCTAAAATTACAAACATGCTCTTAACAACTAAACTGGGCCCACATGCATATTTAATTCACCTAAATATCCATTTCTGATCACATATTCATACAAATTCACATATTATAATATTAAATTACTTATTGCCCTCCAGGCACACTAATCGAAGCCCTATGCCTAATTAGCAAATTTGGGACACTACATACCCACTCGACTATGGGTCACATGTCTACACTTCACTGGCGCCTGTTTCTGTTTCAAGTACTGTGACAGTACTCCTGTCACCTTTTTGCCGCCATTTGGGATATTGAAGTCTGGACCGTAGATCTCGAAATGATCTAATGGTGTTGTATATATATGTTCCCAAAGTTTACGTATAAATAGGAGAAAAAACATGAGCCCCACCACCTTTGCACTCGACATTTTCCTCTTCTCTTGCTTCTTCTCCAAAACACTCATAACTCTATGCATTCCCTTGTTTCTAAGAAACTGTCAGACTATCACTCTCAGATTTTGGTAGTGTTTCCTATTCTTCCCTCACTTTCTTCACTTCGTTGACTAAGAAACCAAACTGTATCTACTTTTATATCGGGTTTAAATTTCATTTTCTTATTTTCCAACAAATTTTACGATATTTTCTTGTATTTTTGACTAGTTTTTGTCTTGTACGAGTACAGTTTAGGTTTTTTACGTGGCCAACATTGATAGCATTTGGAATCGCTAGGAATAATGCACAAAAAATGGATTAGTTTCTTGGTTTTCTTTGTTTGAGATATGAATGCTTAAATATATGGGTTTGAAGATTTAAGTGATTTTAGGTTTAGCTCTAGGTATCTTAAGGGTCACGGTATTTAGAGTGGTTTTGCATTAAACCTACCTCTTTCCAAAGACATACTAGGTCTGACAAATGAATCTTGAAGTATTAATGTTTCTCGAGATCATGGTGCGTGATTCCTGATCATGTGTGAACCAACACAACATTATTCCTTCTTTGAGGCCGAGCACATCGAGTCTCCAATAAGGACTCAGAATAAGGTGAAAAAAACTTGCTGAATCACAGGATCAAGATGGGTCGCAAAATACTTATTGCCCACCCTCCGTTGAATGCAGAGCAATGTTACACCCAACTCTAGGATGACTTTGGAGCGTTGAGTTATGAGCACCTAATGGCAATACTTCCTCTTGACTAGTACTTTGTGGAATTTTTAAACTACGTCGAACTGGCACCATTCTAGCTCCCCCTAAACTTGTATCGACTCCTGGTGGGGTTCAAATATTTATTTTAGAAGCACGAGTAGGAGGTCCACACTCTTGCTGATATTATGTATTTTTTCTGCCTCATGGCCCATCCGAAGACAAAGGGTCAAGGTGATGGATTCTACTATTTCACAAGATTGCCCAACACAGCCTCCATCATCGACTTCCCTAGCTGACCGAGTGACTTTAAAGACGTATTCTTTATGACCAATGCATTCAAGAACGACGTCCACAAAAACATCAACCTTCCTTGTAAGTTTCCCAGCCCTATGAATTTTTTATTTTTGCTAAGTTAATCACTAATTATGATCGAGTTATTATCTTGTGTAACTCTTTATAAGAGGACGAAATGATCTATGACCTCGGTGGGTCAATACGGAACCCTGGCCAATCGCACTGCTCAGAGAAGGAGTGCAGGGCAGTTGAAAATTTTGACATACGGTGAAATGTGGTCTAATCAAGGAAGGTAAAATCTTGAAGCTGAGATCATGAGTTCCAGTTGTTGATGAGGTTGAGGAAGAATTACAAGAGAAGGCCACATCCTTCGTGCACAAGAGGCCTGCTGAGGTCCCTGAGAATTCAGGGAAGACAAGGGCGAGTAGAGCCAGGGGTAGCAGCCGACACCTTCGGCAAAGGTAGTTAGGATAAGGACATAAACTGAGCTGCTGGTGAATTTATTTTGACTCGGTATGACCTGAGATGAGTCACGAGCCACAATTATGAAGACCTGCACCTAGAAATAACGCTTCAATAGTGTGTGGATCATCTAGTAGTGTGCCATGACTTGAATCTTCTTAAATACAATATATAGTACACATCACCATTAAGTTTAGGTCAACCATTTTTAACCAGTATGGGACCAACCAACTTTCTTGGGAGTCCATTCGCCACGGTAGTCATGGCTTTGGTGTCTTCCAGCCCGAGTATGAACATAGTCTGGTTAAGGTGCCTAGATGTAGTGAGCCTCATGAGATAGTACTTTTAGATTCACCCCCACCTATAACCATTTGTGAATTTGAGGTCAAGTCCAACTTGGATAAGAATCTAGAGCTAGTTATAGGCGTTTCCTCCTCTATCCTAGAGGGTAGGATTTTCTACTCTATGCTTTGTGTTATCTTGACTTATTCCTTGGATCTAACTCTTTTTCTCATTCTCTTGTAGAAAAAATACTTGAACCTAAAAGGCGCCTTCAAGCGTGCTGGGGCCGGAGCTGTACTTGCCTTCAAGAGGCAAAGAATATCAAAGAAAATGACCTATGGAGTTGGAGCTACCACTGAATCCCCTACAAAAGATACGAGTTCTAGTTCCACCCAGAAGCAGCAACAATCTGGGGTAATAGTAGTTATCATTCAAGATTCCCCTCCGCCTCCTCCTAGCGAACCTGCTCTGAAACCTCAAGTTGTACAAGGTGAGGCCCCACCTACACAACTTCCAGTTATGCCGCTCGAGGTCGAGAGAATCCAAGAGGAACATCATTGGCCCCCCCATGAGATTAAAAATCACGTGATTGCCCACACCAATCAGGTGAGCATCACGGACCTAAGTGCCATAGAGGAGCTTCCCTCAGAGAATGTCCTGGACTCGACCTTGGGAATGACCCTGACTGTATGTTATCCTTTTTCCATACACATTTTTTTTAGTTTCCATCCTTTTCCTGAGCTTACTCTTCTATTTTCATTTTCATTGCAGTCTTGTTTAGCCCAAATTCTTGGCATTTCCCGGATCCGAGCTGAAAGGGACGAGGCCAGGGCTGCTCTGGAGCAAGCAAAGAATGACATGAAGGCATCGCTGGACAACAAGAAAATTTCCATGGCTTAGGTCACAGAGGTGAGCCAACATCGAGACCACCTACAAGTTGAGATTGACGACCTCAACAAGAAGCTTGAGTAAGTCGACGTGCTTAAAGAGGTGTTCCAAGGTCAAGGAGAAAGCAAAACATGATGCTGAGAAGGCCAAGTAGAGTTTTCTGAGGCAACAGGCTCTCTAGAGGAAATGTTTTACATGTGCTAGTCTTACAACCAGGAAGGAGACTTCTCATTCCTTGATGCAAAACTTTCAGGGCGATACCTCGCCATGTTCTAGGACAGATTATCGAAAGAACCCTCCAAGACCGTGGAGGCTTCTTGGGCTCCTGATGGGGGTGATGAAGAGGTGACATCACATGAGCAAGTTTTCGGAGGTCAGTGATGTCTAGGGTGTCCTCTTCTTTTTTATCTTTTAATATTTCATGTCAAGTTCTTTGAACACTCTATAATCAAGCTTTAAAAGTCGAGCCAATTTCCTTCGGGCTTAACTCGAAGTTATTTGTTAGTAAATGTTTTATTAAATTCATATCTATTTTTTGTTTCCATTTCTCTATTATTTAACCACGTTTATGAATTTTTAAAAAAAAATCCTTTTAAATTTGCATAATCTAGTGGTTAAATTTAGACCGAGGTAAATGCTTGATGGCTCGACCAGTTAACTATGGTCGATGACCTGGTTATATCTATGTGTTTGGTCGCCTAATAGCGTTGTACCTCAGGCCTTGTTATATCCAGGATTCTTGTACCTAATTGAATTCTAAGTTTCTTTTTACTTTGAATTTTGTTAATTTAGTTCGTATTCAGAATATCATAAAAAACTCGAGCTTTAAAAAGTCATAGAGTAATCAATTTCCAAATTCAAAGTTGGATAAATTTTATCTAAATTTTCTTAAATATTCAAAGACACTTCGATGGTTATATAACCCCCAAGCGATCATAATTTATGAATATTCTAGATTTCTTTTACAAAATAAGATCGTGATAAATTACAAGAATAAAATAGAAAATATAGGTGCACGTTTAGAATAAGTAGCAACCCTTTACTATCCTAATTTGATTAAACTGTCTCTTGAACTCAGAGGATAGTTTTTTCCTGGAGGTGATTGAATGTTTTTTATATTTACTTAACCACAGTTTGACTGATCTAGTCAATGTTTCAGGAAACAGACTACACCTTATGTAACGCCCTACTCCCCTAGAGTTGTTACCATGTGATTTTAAAATGTGCCATTAGCTCGCTAATCGAGGTTTTAGATCAAAAAGTGTGATTAATCTAAGAAAAGACTCAATTGAATAAGACCTGAGTATACAATTTTGGACATTAATTTAAATCATAAAAGTACTACATTTGGATCCAAAAATATTGTTTTAAAATATATTTACAACTCAAAAGTTAGGGTACAATTGACCTAGGCAACAAAATCAAACACCTCCATAGTGTTCCTCAAAACTACCCCATTCGTGGCGGCCAGGTAGGCCAAACATGTACGTGTCGCTCTATGCCCTCAAACTCATGCTTGGCTGGCCTTTCCCTTACCCTTACCTGCACAATAGGACACTTGTGAGCCAAGGCTAAGCAAGAAAACTCAACACACATAGCATATAACAATTCATTATAGAAAATGCATAACTTTAAAGAGATACAACAGATTATTCACATAGCGCGCTATGCCGACCAAGGTGCATTGCCAGGCACCAGGTTCACGGTCTTCAGCGAACTGGTGATTACAAAACCCTAGATGGCCATGCCATGGAGGTCTACATTCAGCATGCATGTTGTCGTTCGGTCTATATCTAACATGCTTATTTCCTTTTGTGGCCTTTGGCAATCCCGGCCTTCGCTAATCTCGGCCTTCGTCGATCAGTCATGAGCACACAAACATGGCATAAAAGTTATAGGCATTCTTGAATAACACTAAACATAGATAATCGGGCCATGCCCTGCCATACAGGCACAAACAATTTTCTTACCTGTGTCCCAAGCTAACAATATAGTGCAATCACAAGAAAAATCCTCTAAACCCAAGCCTTAGCGATAAAAACTAGTCCCAATGCAATAATAATAAATATCCATCAAACCTTAAACTAATTAAAAACTTCGAAATACTATTCTAGCTTCTGGGACCTTGAAGTCTACTAAACAGGGTAGTAGAATTGTAATGCCCTACTTCCTTAGAGTTGTTACAAAGTGAGTTTAAAACGTGCTAATCACTCGCTAATCGAGGTTTTAGGTTAAAAGTATAGCTAAACTGGGATAAAACCCATTACCTGGCAATAAATATAAAACATTTGATAATCAATGAAACCACGTAAAGTTTTACAGTTGGGATCCCAAAATACTTTTAAGAAAATATTTACAACTCAAAATACATTTAAGATCGCTAAAGCGACAAAATTCAGGTTAATACATCACATTTCCTGAAAAAATACCCCTGACCGTGGCAGCCAAGTAGGCCGAACATGTACACGACACTTCACGCTCTCCGTACTCATGGTTGGTCGACCTTTTGTTTGCCTTTACCTGCACCATAGAGCAACCGTGAGCCAAAGCCCAGCAAGAAACCTCAACGGAAACAATCAACATATGCATATCTATCAATTATCATATAATTCAAAATAGCCAACGGGCTAAACACATAGCGGCCAAGCCATCCTAGGTGCTTTACCAGGCCCTGGGTCCGTGGTCATCACCGTGAGGATGACTTCAGCATCCATAGAGGGTCTCACCCTAATGGCTTACACTCCACGTGCTCAACGCCGTTTCTGGCCCCGTGTCATAATTTGCTTTGCACTCCGCGTGGTTAACGTTGTTCCCGACCCCTTGTCGTATCGGCTTCTTGCCGTTCTCGGCCTTCGCCGTTCATTCACAAATATGCAATACATAGCATATAATCAACAAATACTTAAACAAATACCAAACATCAACAATAGGGCTACGCCCTGCAATTCAATCACATAGGGCCATGCCCTGCAATACAAACTATTGGGCCACGCCTAGCTCTATGGGTACGAAAGTTTTCTTACCTGTGTCCCATGTTTTCTAAGCACCGAAATCCCGAGCACAGTCATCTAACCTAGTCACAACGCATTTACAATACCCATCCATTAATCTCTAATCCATTAAATATCTTTGGAATATAACTCTAGTCTCTGGGACCTTGGATTCTACCAATCCGGGTTGTAAAATCTTTCCCGAGGCTAAACAATTGGGTTCCCAAGCCAAAATACTACAAAACAGCCAATGCATTGAATTAGGGCCACGACCCATCCCTTTAAGGGCCACAGAGCACCCCAAAATAGAGGAAAAATGCCTCCATGCAAGGAGACACGAGTCGCGGCATACCCTTCCTAGGGCCACAGCATGCCTCAAGAACAGAGGCCTCCCCAAGCCTTCACGCACACACGGGTTGCTGCATTCCCAGCCTTGGGCCGTGGCTAGAACCTCCAAACCCAGAAAACACCATGCCTTTCACGAGCTAAGCTCCCTGAATTTTACTATTTCCGAGCCTTAATCCTAGATTTATGCCTAGGATCCATATCCAGACAATATATCCAGTTCTAACACTCAAAAATCCAACAGAACACTTCACTAACACCTAAATTCAATCACCTAAGTCCTAACTCCCAAATCTCCATAAAAACAGAGAAAGTTTGTATAGAAAACTTACTTAAATCCTTACCTCTATTACGAATTCGGCATGAGAAAATTCTATACCCTTCAATTCATCAGTCCCTTAGCCCAAATTTCAAGCAGACTCTTCAAGCCATCAAGCATCCAAGGTGATAGACGGAACCAAGAGAGAGATAAATGAACCGAGCTGGGAATTTTTCTTTCCTTCCTTCTCTTTAGTTCCAGTGTTTTCCTCAAGCTTCTAAGTGTATATCAACTTTCCAAAAAGACTAAATTTCCCCTAAGCCTAACCTCAACACTTTAATGCCACCAAGGGCATTTCAGTCATTTTCCAAACCCCATTAATTCCCCGAGTATTCCCATAAATCCTCGTTAATCCTGACATATCGAAATCATTACTAAATTGATATCCGTTACTCAATAAACCCCAAACACATATTATATACCCAAAATACCCTAGGCTCCTCCCGAGCTGGGTATTCGACCCTGTTGGGACTTTCAAACAAAACTGCTCTCCAGGATTGTCTCAGATTGTGCATCACAAATATATCACCACTCACATGTGGTAAAGATCACAATATACACAAATATTGTATTTATGCCCTTAACAAGCTAAAATTTACAAATATGCCCCTAACAACAAAATGGGGCCCACATGCATATTTAATTCACCTAAACATGCATTTTTAATAACATAATTATCAAATTGACACATTAACATAATAAATCAATTATTGCCCTCCAGACACGCTAATCAAGGCCCTAATACTTATTAGCAAATTTGGGACGCTACAACTATCCCCTCCTTACAGAAATTTCATCCTCGAAATTACTTGAATAACTCGAGATACTGTTCCTGCATATCTGACTCAAGCTCCCACGTCGCCTCTTCTACCTTGTTGTTTCTCTATAGCACTTTCGCTAAGGCGATGATCTTGCTTCACAAGACTTTATCCTTCCGGTGGAGAATCTGAACCAGCTTCTCCTCATATGAAAAATCCTGGTCCAGCTCCAAGTTCTCATAACTCAGTACATGCGTTGAATCTGATACTTACTTCCGAAGCAAGGACACACGAAATACATCATGAACCTCTGATAGAGCTGGAGGCAAAACCAATCTATACGCTACCTCTCTAATCCGTTCCAGCTTGCCCTGAACACCAAACCGTTTCACTCCTCTCAAGGGAGAAACTCTGAGGAATACTTGGTCACTGACTTGAAAGTCTACGCTCTTGTGTCTCATGTCCAAGTAACTCTTCTGCGACTCTGGGAGGTGAGCATTCGAGCTCTAATCTCTTCAATCGTATCATTGGTCCTCTGAACAACCTCAGGACCAAGATACCTCCTCTCACCCGTCTCATCCCAATGGATAGGTGATCTGCACTTCCTCCCATATAACATCTCATACAGAGCCACTTCGATAGTCACCTAATAACTATTGTTGTAGGAAAACTTGATCAAAGGGAGATACTTACTCCAAGATCCCCCAAAAATCCAGCACACAGGCTCGTAACATATCCTCCATTATCTGAATCGTCCTCTCAGACTGTCCATCCGTCTGAGGATGATATGCGGTACTAAACCGCAACTGCGTGCCCATAGCCTTTTGCATGCTCTCTCAAAACATGGAGGTGAAGGTTGGGTCGTTGTCAGATATTATCTACCTCAGAGCCCCATGAAGTCGCACAATTTCCTTCACATATTGCTTAGCATACTTCTCCGTGGTATAATTTTTCCTCAATGGAAAAAAGTGCGCGGATTTGGTATACCTATCCTCAATCACCTACACTGAATCATGTAGTCCCACGGTCTTCAGCAAATCAACCATGAAGTCCATGGTGATATCCTCCCATTTCCACTCTGGAATCCCTAGAGGCTGCAATAACCCTACTGGCCTCTGATGTTTAGCCTTCACCTGCTGACAAGTTAATCACTTGGCCACATAATCCATCACATTCCACTTCATTCCCATCCACAAATACAAGGTTCTCAAAGCCTGGTACATCTTCGTCGTACCCCGATGTAAAAAATAGGGAGTGTTATGAGATTCATCAAAGATCTCTCGCCGAATATCATAATCCATCGGAACACAAATCCCACCCTTGTACTTCAGTAGTCCCATCTCCGAAATAGAGAAGTCTCTAGCCACTCCAGCTAAGACACTCTCCTTGTGCCCTCTCAACTAGGGATCCTCCCCCTGTGCCTCCTTGATCCTCTCAAGGAGTGTAGACTGGAGAGTGATGTTGGCTAACCGACCAACCACTAACTCTATACCCGCTCTAATAATTTCTTCAGATAACTTATTAGATACCTACCTCGAATTGAACAATTATCCTGTGCCCTTTCGACTCAGTGCGTCGGCCACCACATTGGCCTTCCCAGGATGGTACATAATATCGCAATCCTAATCCTTTACCAATTCCAGCCAACGTCTCTGGCGCATATTCAGATCCTTCTGAGTAAAGAAGTACTTCAAACTCTTATGGTCGGTGTATATTTCGCGCTTCTAACCATATAAATAATGCCTCCAAATCTTATGTGGAAATACCACCGCTGCCAATTCTAGATCATGCGTGGGATATCTCCACTTATAATCCTTCAGCTATCTCGATGCGTAGGCTATTACCTTTCCAGCTTGCATCAGTACACATCCCAAACCCTGTCTAGAAGCATCACAATAAACCACAAATTTCTCATTGTCTCACGGTAAACTCAATACTAAAGCGGTGATCAGTCACCGCTTCAATTCCTTGAAACTGTTCTCACACCTGTCTGTCCACACACACTTTGTCTTCTTTCATGTCAATTCAGATAATTGTGTGGCTATCGTGGAGAATCCCTCAAAAAATCACCGATAATACCCTGCCAATCCCAGAAAGCTCCTAATTTCTTGTACACTGCTCAGTCTAGGCCAATCTCTCACTGCCTCAATCTTGCTTCGGTCAACCAGAATCCCCTCCTTACTGACAATCTGACTCAGAAAATGTTACTTGCGATAGCCAAAACTCACACTTGCTGAACTTAGCATATGACCTATGCTCTCTCAACCACTGTAATACCAAGCGTAAATGATGCTCATGCTTTGTCTCTAACAGGGAGTACACCAGTATGTCATCAATGAATATGATCACAAACTTGTCTAAATAATCTTTAAAGACCATATTCATCAAATCCATAAAAGGTGATGGGGCGTTGGTTAATCCAAAGGACATAACCAAGAATTCATAGTGTTCGTACCTCGTTGAGAAAGCAGTATTTAGTATGTCCTCCTCTTTAATCCTTAACTAGTGGTAACCTGATCGAAGGTCAATCTTAGATAACACTATATTCCCCTGTAGTTGGTCAAACAAGTCGTCGATCCTAGGTAATGGGTACTTGTTCTTAATTGTCAACCTTTTCAGCTCCCTGTGCTCAATACACATCCTTAAAGATCCATCCTTCTTCTTAACAAACAACATTGGAGCACACCATGGTGAGAAACTCGGTCTGATGAACCCCAAATCCAGTAACTCCTACAACTAAATCTTCATTTCCTTCAACTCTGTCGGAGCCATTCTATAAGGTGTCCTAGACACTGGCTCCACCCATGGCACCAACTCTATAACATACTCTATCTCCTGCTATGGCGGAAACCCTAGCAAGTCTGCGGGAAACAAATCTGGAAACTCACATACCAATTTGGTCTCACTCTGCCCAACCGCCATATCTCTAGATGTATCCATAATGTTTGCTAGGAATTTTATGCAACCTTCCCGCATCAAGTCTCTAGCCTTCAGTGTTGAAATCATAGGTACTCCCGGTCCACTTACTGCCCCCACAACAGAGGGTACCTCCCCTTCCAGTTCAAAAGTCTCCATCCTGCGCTTCCAGTCTATCGTTGCCCTGTACTTTGATAACCAATCCATACCTAAGATCATATCGAAGTCATCCATTGCTAACAGACAACTCTTTACTGTCTATCTCTATTGGCAACGCTCTAATCCATCTCTTAGAGACTACTAGTTATCCAGTCGGAAACAAAGTCTGAAATCCCCCAAGTCAATCAATGTAGTAAAAGAAGAACCAGCGCTAGAAATATGACCTGTCATGACCGAGCGGCTAGCCTTAGCCTTAGTCTAGGTCTAGGTGAATACTCTTTTAGGAGAGAGACTGTCGCTCTACTTTGGCTCCTCTTTCCTTGCTTGTGGGCAGTCCTTCTTCAAATGGTTGACACTCCAACACATAAAGCAGGCCCTGATCCTGCACTCTCCCTGATGTCTTCTTCTGCTTAGAGGACACACTGGGAAACTCCTCCAGTTATCACCCTGACTAGATTCGGTAAAAGGAGGCACCGTCCTCCGAGCTTCACGCCTAGGAACTCCCTCTCTCCATATCTAATCCTCGACCCCCTCAGCTGTATGGGCCTTGTCCAATACCTAAGCATACGTAGTAGTCCCCAGATCAAAGGTTATCTTTACATCATGGGTGATCATGACATTCAATCCCCACACAAACCTATCCCTTTGTGTCCCATCAATCGGCACCAAATCTATCGTGAACTTCGCCAACCGGTCAAACCTCATAGCATACTCAATAACTATCATCTTGTTCTGGGTAAGGTTGGTAAACTCATCAACCTTCGCACCTCGGAATGCGACACTATAATACATCTCGTTGGAAATGTTTCCAAACTCTTCCCAGGTCATAGCTGTAACATTCCTTCTCTGAGTCACCACATCCCACCAGATGCGGGCATCGTCTCTAAACATGTAGCTGATGCAAAATACCCTCTCATTCCCTTCCACCCTCATGAAATCCAGGATGGAAGAAACCATGTTCATCCACTGCTGTACCCGCAGTGGGTCTGGTCCACCCTCGAAGGTGGGAGGATGCTGCTTCCTGAACCTCTCATACAAAGGTTCCCACCTATTCTCCATAACAGGCTGAAATGGCACTGGTGCCACAACCTGTTGAACCTGCAACCCAATGCCCTGAGGGGGGCCTGTTGCCTCAATTGTTAAAGCTCTTCTTCTGTTTGGTGAAGTCTAGCTTCCATCTCAGCAAATAACTGTTTCCAATTTAGTGAGGCAGGTGGAGGATCCTGACTATGGTTGTTATCCTCGGCCCAATTGCAGGAGAGTCTGATTGATAGCCGAGGCATCTCAAAAATATGCCTGCAATCAATGACCCCGCTCATCAGGCACGATACCAACATGCAAAACCACCTCCAAATTCACATCAACCAACCACAACCAGAAAATTCACATAACAGAGGCAACATACAACAATCAAGGGGACATGCCCTAACATAATGCATATGTTAACACATTCATCTTGCTTTATATAAAATAACCAGACAATCATGGCACTTAATCACACAATCAAGCCAAAACTTCAATCATTACCAAGTTTAGAAAATATTTACATCTCAAAATACATTTAAGGTTCCCAAACCAACAAAATTCAGGTTAATACATAACATTTCCCAAAAAAATACCCAAAATACCCCTAGACTCCTCCTGAGCTGAGTATTCGACCTCGTTGTGACTTTCTAGCTAAACCGCTCTCTAGGACTGTCTCGGATCGTGCATCACAAACATATCACCACTACCACGTGGTAAAGATCAAAATATACACAAATATTGTATTTATGCCCTGAACGGGCTAAAATTTACAAATATGCCCCTGACAACCAAGTGGGGCCCACATGCATATTTAATTCACCTAAACATGCATTTCTAATCACATAATCATCAAATTCACATACAACATAATAAATCAATTATTTCCCTACAGGCACGCTAATGAAGGCCCTAAGACTTATTTGAAAATTTGGGAAGCTATATGAATCCTTCCAAAGTCCTTAAATTTGAGTTCCTGAGCTTAAAACCTTGTTTTGGCCATTTCCTCTAATTTGAATCTCACCTAGCACCCATAAGGCCGCGGTTCGCTATAAGTTAGAGAGCTCCAAGGCTCTCTCCTATGGGACGTGGGTTGCGGCGCGCCCTACCAGTGCCGCGGTGCCTTGGCAACTTCGCAGACTCTCCTGGCCTTCTCACGTACACGGGTTGTAGTGCCTGAAGAACAGGGCAGCGGCTCGAGCCCCAAACCCAGATGTCCCCTTCCATTTTCTTCAGCTAAAATCACCAATTTACACCCCAAACTTGCACCAAAGTCCCAATTGTGTTTAAAACTCTAAACAACACATTACAAGCTACATAAACACCTCAGAAATCATCCAAATTCCTAGTTCAAATGAAACCTAACCAGAGAAATTCATGGAAAAATCATGTTCCAAGCCTTACCTAAATGATGATTTCGATCTGCAGCTGCTACTAACCATCTCCAAACATCAATCACCTTTCACTTCAAAGCTTACCTTTTCGAATTTCAGTAACAACCCCAAAGCTAGGGAGAGAGTGTGAATGTATCGAGAGAGAGAGAAAAGGACTGAGAGTGTAAGTTTCCTCTTACTCCTTCGATAGAGTTCTAAGTCTATGTATATACCATGGCACGACAATGACCAAATTACCCCTGACTTAACTCTTATCCCTTTAATACCACCAAGGGAAAATTCTTCATTTTCACAATTCCCGCTAATTCCTCGAGTATTCCTATAAATACCCAATTAATCCCGCCATACCCAAATATCGCTAAATAGCTACCCATTACCTTGTAAATCCAGAACAAACACAAACTTCCCAAAATACCCTTAGGCTCACCCCAAGGCGAGTATTTGATCCCGTTGTGACTATTCCTCTAATCCGTTCCATAGGACGACCTCAGATCCCAAACTATTGTGTCAGTCATATCACAAATGTAACACACTATTATATATATACCCTCAATGGGAAAAAAATTACAAATATGCCTTTAACAACATGAACAGGCCCACATGCATATTCAATTCACCTAAACATGCATATCTAGTCATATTAGAATATAATTCGAGTAATCACGTAATGATGCACATATATCACAATTAATCACGTGGTAATACAATTAAATCAATTATTTCCCTCCAGTCACGCTAATCAAGGTAGTAAGCCTTATTAGCAAATTTGGGACGTTACAACTATTCCCTCCTTACATAAATTTCTTCCTTGAAATTTACTTAAATAGTCTGGGATATCGATCCTGCATATCAGACTCAACTACAAAGTTGCCTCTTCTATCTTGTTGTTTCTCCACAGCACTTTCACTAAGGCAGTGGTCTTGTTCCGCCAGACTTTTTCCTTTTGGTCTAGGATCTAAACTGACTTTTTCTCATAAGACAAGAGAGTATCAAATTCTAGGTTTTCATAATTCAGCACATGTGTGGAATCTGATACGCACTTCCAAAGCATAGACACATGAAATACGTTGTGAACCCCTGATAAACCTTGAGGCATAGCTAATTTATATGCCACCTCTCCAACTCTTTCGAGGATCTCAAAGGAGCCAAAAAATATAGGACATAGCTTTCCTTTCACTCCAAATCTTTTCACTCGTCTCTAACGAGAAACTCTGAGAAACGCAAAATCACTGACTTAAAATCTACACTTCTATGTTTCAAGTATGAGTAACTCTTCTGTTTACTTTGGGAGGTGAGCATCTGAGCTCTAATCCTTTCAATTGCCTCGTTAGTCCTCGGAACGCCCTCAGGACCTATGGTCCAGAACACAGGCCCGCAACATATCCTCTAGTATCTGAATCACCCTCTCATACTGTCCATCTGTCTGAGGATGATAAGTGGGGTGAATGTGGGGTCCCTGTAAGACACTGTCGACATCAAATCCCTATTGAGTCGAACAATCTCCTTTACATAAAACTCATCATACTGCTCCACCATATAAGTTATTCTAACATGCAAAAAGTGGGCTGATTTTGTGTACCTATCCACAATCATCCAAACGGAATCATGTTGCCCCATTGTCCTCAACAATCCAACCACAAAGACCATGGTGATATCCTCCCATTTCCAATATGGAATTCCTAAAGTCTGCACCAACCCTACTGGCCTTTGATGGTTAGCGTTCACCTAATGACAAGTCACACACTTGGACACATAATCCACCATGTCCTTCTTCATCCCTGGCCACCAATATAGAGTTTTCATGTCTTGGTAATTGACTGCAAGACACTGCCTAACTACAGAGATCCTGCTTCTCCCACCATCTCATGCCAAATTGGGGAACAAGAATTTGGTCAATCCCTTCTAGACATAGGAGCAAGTGTAAATCTCATGTCATATTCAATATACTTGCAATTAGGTCTAGGAGAACTCAAGCCTACATTTGTGGTGCTACAACTGGTCCACTAATCAGTCAAGAAACCTCAGGGAATAGTAGAAGATGTTCTGATTCAAATTGAAAAATTCTATTACCCTATTCATTTTCTCATCTTGGACACTCAATCTGAAGTGAGTATAGATTCCAAAATTCCCATCATTCTCGGTAGACCTTTCTTCGCAACAGAAAATGCACTCATTAACTGTAGGAATGGTCTCTTGAAAATATCTTTCGGGAACATGACTCTAGAAGTGAATGTTTTCCACTTTGGCAAACAACCACCTGATAACGATGAGAGTTTCCAATCATATTTGATCGATACACTTATTTCATAAGTGGTCGAATCAAAATACACGTGTAATAATTTTAATCACCTCTTCAAAATTTCAAAAAGTTCTGAGCCCAATGATTCTAAAATCAACCCTGAAATCTTCAAACACTCACAGGCTAGAAGAACCAAGTTGTAACGACCCAAATTCGCTATTAAGGCTTAAGGGCCTTGACTAGTGTGCCAGGAGGGCAGGTTGGGATTTATGTGTGATTTTGTGAGTTAAATGCATGGTTATGATTTAAAGCATGTTATTTGGCTATTTGTTTAACTGAGATGCATGGCTATGTTTTCTAGTATGCATGTAGGCCTGGATCGTGTTAGAAGGGCGTAATTGTAATATTTGGCCATGTTGGGCATGACTGTATTGATATGTGATAATTGTATTCTGTGAATTGTACCACGTGGGTGTGGTTTAATTATGGTGATGCACGTGCCGAGACGGTCCTAGAGAGCTAGTTAACTCAAGAGTCACAACGGGATTTCTATACCCGGCTCGGGAGGAGCCTAGGGGTACTTTGGGAATTTTATGGTTAAGTTGAGATTTAGCGGGTAATGGTTATTGGAGATTTAGTAACCTGGGTAACCATTAGTTACTGCTGTGAGTAATAAGTTTTAGAAAGAAAATGGTAGAAATGAAATAGAAGAGTAATGACTTAAGTGCCCTTGAAGGTTTAGATTGGAAAGATTAATAGGAAGGGGTAATTTGGTCTTTTGGCAAGGGGATTATGAAAATTTCAGCTGTGATCTAAGGGGGTACGGTTTGGGCATTTGGGGTCACTTGTGGCATTGATAGAAATTGAAGAGAAGAAAGAGGGGGAGAAAGAAGAGCTAGGGCAAGTGAAGAGAAAAGAAGAAGAAGGGTGAAGGGCTGAAGTGGGAACTTGGGAGGAGGATCTAGGGAGCTTTTGAGTGGATTCTCCATTTGAGGTAAGGATCTTGTGCATATTTAAGTTTGATTTCTGTTTTGAGTTGTGAATCTAAAGCTTGAGTTAGTTTCATGCCTTGGTTTGAGTTTTTTTCTGAAGTTAGAAATCAAGGGTTGAATTTTGGGTATGAGTGTGTTTTGGATCTTGATTCTAGTGTTTGTAGGTTGATAGAATGTTCATATGAAGTTTGGATTTGAGTTTTGGGGTTTAGGTATTGGTTTAGGATGATTTGGAGAGGGTGAAGCTCGGGAAAACGCGAAGAAGAAACCCAGAATTCTGGGTCTGCGAGGGCGTGCCGCGGCACGGGTTTTGCTTGCCGCGGCGGGGAGCCTCTGGTTTCTGGGTGCCGCGGCACAAGGCTAATTTCAGGATGGCATTTTTAGGCAATTTTAGGCCTTTGCTCCGGGGGTTCGGGGGATATCTCCGGGGTGATGTTTTAAGGTTTTAGAGGTCCCGGGAGTGTGGGATTGGTCTCGGGAAGCGGTTTTTGATTTGGTTGGTGTTGAGGGATGTCTCTTGTGTGTTGTGACTAGGTTATTGGAGAGGCTCGTGCTAGGGGGGGCCGTGCTCGCGGCGTGAGTGCATCAGTAGGCTCGGAATACAGGTAAGAAAACTATAACACCCGTAGGATAGGGCTTGGGCCCATAGTATGATTGCGGGGCGCGACCCTATATTGCATGTTGCATGATGAGATGATTGCCGGGCGTGGCCCTATACTGCATTACATGTTAGGGTGCAGATTTAATTGAATTAGCATTTGTTGAATGTTGCTTGATTTATGCTATGTGTGATTATGATGAAATGAACGGCAAGGGCCGAGTACGGCGTAGGCCGGGGCGGCCGTGGGCCGAAAGTAACACCTAGCACATGGGATGCTATATTCAGGGTGGGACCCAAGGGATACATGAGTTATCCTCGCGGTGAGAACCGATAACCCAGGGCTTTGGTTAGGGTCCTGGGGCGGCATGGCCGTGTTTGCTTAGTCTAATGATTGACTTGTTTATTTGTGGATTATCTGTTATGATAAACTGTATACCTTGCATATGTTATGTTCTGCATGAGTTTTCTTGCTGGGCTTCGGCTCACGGGTGCTCTGTGTTGCCGGTAAGGGCAATGACTGAATCAACCAACCATGAGTACGGAGAGCGTGAAGTGACGCGTACATGTTTGGCCTGCCCAACTGCTTTGGTTGGGGGTTTATTCGAAAATGGCTGTAATAATCTATGATTTTATGATTTCTCAAACTGTAACCTTATTTCAAGATGTGATTAGTTTTCAAACCTTATTTTGGGATCCCAAATGTTTAATAATAGAAGTTTTAATGAAACGACGCATTTTCTAAGATTACAGCCTTAACTTTTAATTAGTCACACTTTTGTTTCAAAATCTCGGTTAGCGAGTTCTTTGCACACTGTTTTGTCTTAAAAACTCACTCAGTAACGACTCTAAGGAAGTAGGGCGTTACACTTGTTTTGGAATCCAATCTTTGAGGAACTCCCACAAGATCGAAAAGCACCAAAATCCTCCATTGAAAAAGCTCCTCAACCAAAGTTGGCCCAACTTCCCGAGGGTCTTAAGCATGTTTTCCTGGGAGCTTACAACACTTTTCATATCATAATATCTTCCAAGATCAATGCCACACAAGAGCGCCAACTCATCAATGTGTTGCAAGAACAAAGAGATGCATTAGGATGGACGATAGCTGACATCAAAGGTATTAGCCCTTTAATTTGCTCCCATCACATTCAATTGGAAGACGGGGCTATACCATGTCATGAACCTCAAAGAAGATTGAACCCAACGATGAAGGCAGTAGTTAAGATTGAAGTCTCGAAACTTCTTGATTCTGGAATAATCTATCCTGTTGCTGACAGTAAATTAGCCCAACTCAGGTTGTTCCCAAGAAATCAGGGGTAACAGTGGTACAAAATGAAAAAGGGGAACCTACGCCTACTAAGGTCACAACTTGGTGGTGCATGTGCATTGATTATAGAAAATTAAATCCAGCCACCCGCAAAGACCATTTTCCACTTCCATTCATCAATCAAATATTGGAACGTGTGGCGGGTCATCCTTTCTACAGTTTTCTTGATGGTTATTCAGGGTATTACTTAATTGAGAAGATCAGGATAAGACCACATTCACTTGTCCTTTTGGTACTTTTTCCTTTCAGCGGATACCATTTGGCCTGTGCAATGATCCAGCCACTTTCCAACGATGCATGATGAGCATATTTAGTAATATGATCGAAAAATGTATGGAAATATTCATGGATGATTTGACAGTCTTCCGAGATTCTTTTGAATCAAGCCTTCTCAATTTTAAACGTTGCAAAGAGAAAGGCTTGGTACTCAACTGGGAAAAATGTCATTTCATGGTGCCATCAAGCATAGTCTTTGGGCATGTTGTGTCAGAACGAGGAATTGAGGTTGATCAATCAAAGATTGAACTCATATCAAAGCTACCCACCTCCAAGACTATTAAAGACATTCAGTTTTTTCTTGGGCATGCAGGATTATATAGGAGGTTCATACAAAATTTCTCGACAATTGCTTGCCTTTTTTCAAACCTCCTAGCAAAAGTTGTGGTATTTAGTAGGACACCTGAGTGTGAGGAATCTTTCTGAACAATCGTTGCAAAACTCACTTTCAGCCTTATCATTCAGCCACCAGATTGGAACTTACCATTCGAAGTCATGTGTGATGCTAGCAATTATGCTGTAGGGGTCGTCTTAGGTCAAAGAAGGGAAGGGAAGCCCTTCGTTGTCTATTACGCAAGTAGAACTCTTAACATTGCTCAGATGAACTATTCTACTACTGAAAAAGAGTTACTTGCTGTAGTATTCGCACTTGACAAGTTTCGTGCTTACCTGATTGGTTCACCTATCATAGTCTTTACCGACCATTCCACCTTCAAATACCTCCTTTCCATAAAGGATGCTAAGGCGCGTTTAATTAGGTGGATCCTTCTGTTACAAAAATTTGATCTGACCATAAAGGACAAGAAAGGAGTTGAAAATGTGGTAGCAGACCACTTATCTTGTCTTGAATTTCTGATTTCGCTGATGGCCCAACCATTCGAGATGACTTCCCTGATGAACATCTCTTCATAGCCACGAAGTTGCCATGGTACGCTCATATCGTTAATTACTTAGTGGCTGGCAAACTTCCAACTGCATGGAGTGCACATGATCAACGTAAATTTTTGGTCGAGGTTCATAACTTCTATTAGGACGATCCATATATTTTCAAGTATTGCCCCGACCAAATTATGAGACGTTGCATTCCTGATGACGAAATTTTTACTGTCTTGAACTTTTACAATAATGAAGCTTGTGGTTGTCATTTTTATATGAAAAAGTCTACTGCAAAAATTTGACAGTGTGGTCTTTATTGGCCGACTTTGTTCAAAGACACTAACAATTTCCTTGATCATGTGAATGGTGTAAGAAATTAGGGGCTCTGTCCCGACGACATATGATGCCATGAAACCCAATTCTTATAATAGAAATATTCGATTGTTGGGGGATAAACTTTTTGGGACCATCTCCACCTTCTTTTGGCTACCTTTACATTCTCCTCGCCATAGACTATGTCTCAAAATGGGTGGAAGTTGTGCCTTGTCGAAATAATAATAACACAACTGTTGCGAAATTCTTAAAGGAAATTTTGTTTTCTAGGTTTGGCACACCACACTCTATCATAAGTGATCAAGGCACCCATTTTTGCAACTATTCTTTTGAGAACTCAATGTAAAAATATGGTGTAATTCATTAGGTTGCATTGCCTTATCACCCATAGACAAATGGCCAAGCTGAGTTAGCCAACTGAGAAATTAAGCAAATCTTAGAAAAGACGTTTTATCCTGACAGCAAAGATTGGTCCTAATGACTTGTCGATGCTCTCTGGGCATACCGCACTGCTTACAAAACTCAGCTTGGTATGTCTCCTTATAGGCTAGTCTATGGTAAAGCATGTCGCCTTCCTGTTGACCTAGAACACAAAGCTTATTGGGCAGTTAAAAGCCCAAATTTTGATCCTAAAGCGGCAGGGCTCAATCGTAAGCTTCAGTTGTCAGAAATTGAGGAGTTAAGGAGTGATGCTTATGACAACTCTAGGATCTACAAGGCCAAAATGAAAGTGGCCTGTGACAGATAGATCTGAAGAAAAGAATTTGAGCCAAACCATCGAGTGGGTCTTTATGTCTCTCGTTTGCATATCCACCCCGACAAGCTGAGATCAAGGTGGACTGGATCATATGTTGTCAAAACCGTCTTTCCCAACGGTGCTATTGAGGTCACAGACCCAACTGATGGGAGAGAATTCAAAGTAAACGACCAACGACTGAAACACTACATAGAGAGGGTGACCCAGCCTGGAGAAGTCACTCTCGTGAAATTGGTTTACCAAGTGTGAGTAGCTTTCCAAATTGTTTGTACATAGTTTTGTTTCCTGTTTATTCCCCTTTTGTCTTTTTATTTTATTTGTTATAATTTTGTGTTTTCAGTTTTTCATGTTTTAGAGAATCAATATTCGCTCTATCCCTCGACGCTCGCTATCCAGGTGTTCTCTTTCCCTGCTCTTTCACATTTATTATATTTTGAGACATTGAGGACACTGTCAGATTTTGGGTGGGGGTGGTGAGCATATTCATGCACGTTCATGTTGATTTTTCTCACATTAATATTTTCATGACCAATTTTTTTAAAAATAACTTATTTATTCTTGCAAAATGTTACTTTTGAGTCAATTTTTGTTATCTGTATTACTAAGAGTTTCTCTAGAGTTACCTAATGCACATGCCAAACGGTGTGGTAACATGGCTGTTAGCATATATTTGCTTAGAAATTTTCCTTATTTAAGAATTCATTCTTTTCTGTGAGAGGTGAGACATGAGAAAACAACTTTAAATTTTTTATAGATTCTTAGAAATGGTTATAATTATTTGGACAAGGTATTGTGGTATGAATGGATGATGTTTTAGGGATAATATTTTCTATAGAAAAATTGTTGACGGCAGAAACTTGTCAACGAAATATAGATGACAAACTCAAATAATTAATCAGAACCTAATGACTACAAAAGAACTTGTAGAAATTAGGAGGAAAATTGCAAGTGAACAATGGAAGAAAAACTCGTATGTGGTTCTTAGAATAGTCTAATATTACAAGAATTTTCCCAACCCCTTAGATGGAGAGGAGAAGATCCATTTATTGTGGGGCTCTAATGGCTCCTGATACATTGTTGTCCCAGGGGACAAGATTGTACGTATGTACATTGTCAAGGTCGTAGCACAGGTTATAGTGGAGCAGAAGGTTGTGGTGTCGGCTTTAGTACATGGTCAGAGTCTGTGGGAGCGCCTCCACTATAGTACATGAATGTTACTCCACTACCTGATTAGTACGAGTGTCAGAGATTGGCTGGTGAGGACTACAATAAGTACCTCCCTCGTACGACCACTACTTGTCTGGCGTGTATATTAGGATCAGACATCCGGGGTCTTAAGGGTCGTACCCTACACATGCTTCGTGCCTGTATGATCTCTTTGAGTTATACTTAGGTTTTACCTTTAGATATTGAAGTCTTTATGGGTCTTCTTAGTAGACACGATCTCAAGGTGCACGATCCGAGGGCTGTAGGATTAGCTTATACAGGATCTTTATTTATTTTCATGTATATATAATATTAAACAAATTAATACAAGATAGCCTAAAACATGTTTCTAAAATTGAATTCAAAGAGAAACAAAGAATAGAATACTTACAGTATACGCAGCGGAATTAAAGAGTCCTTACTTCAGTTTCTCTAACTCTTGTATCCTCTTTGTCGCAGAGTATTATCAAGAAACTAAACCGATCTTCTATTTTCTTCACAATCTTCCAATGTATCCTTAGAACCACCTAGACTAGTGTGGGAAATTCTCAACACTTGAGATAGATATAGACAGAAGAAGAGAAAATAACAAAGAGGCTTAGAAAAGGACTTGTGTTTAGAGAGAATCTAAAACTATTTGAAAATCTGACTTGTGACTTATCAAACTTCTGTTTTGACTTCTCTCTAAGCACTCCTTTTATAGACTCAATTAGGCCATTTAATTTAATTAAAAAATCAATAAAATAACAGCCATTTTGAAGCCCTAGGTCGAAATTATCATGGGCTATAGGCCCGTGAAATTTCCCATTTGATTATAAGCCCATTGGACTTAAAATCAAGGCATGTATTATTTTCTATTGATTTAATTAATTAAATAATTATTTAAATCCATTATCAAATTAATTATTTATAATTTGAACCTTGATTTAAATTTATTTGTTAATTTAGATACCAATTTATCTTAATTAATAAATCTGCCATAATTTCTCTTTTCTTCTCAAAATTACACAACTCTGTGAAACTATCCAAAATTGACCTAGTCAACTTTGACAATTCTAATTGATGATTAAATCAATTAATTGAGCCTATGAACTGAAGCTCCAATAAGTTATCATAAATCTAACAAATAAATTTACTAACTTATTAATTCCTCGTGACTCCACTATAGACTCGGAATTGCACTCTTGAATTCATAGAACGCTCTATAACAAATATAGATACGCTATTAATTATCCATTGTTACAACCATAATTGTCACTCAATCCTCTATAGACGGTCTACAATGAGATAGGACTAAAATACCGTTTTACCCCTCATTGTATTTTATCCTTAAAACACTTAGTTCCTTGTAAATGATATTTCAGTAAATTAATTTAATTACTGAAATGAGATCTCTATCATTTAACACCTTGAACCAAACTAAAAGGAAACCATCGTTTCACTTCTTCATCAGAAGCTATAGATGTTCATATCTATGATTAACACTCCCACTCAATTATACTACCGAGTTCCCAAGATGTAAGTATGGGCTAGTTCGTAGGGTAAGATGGTAACAAACAAGTCAAAGAACTCAAATAATACAATCAGTTAGAATACTAACCACTCAGAATTGAGATTGAATTGACCTATGGTCAACTATATGATATGACTAGAATAGATAACAATGGTATGTTTACTTATCTTATCAACTGTCAATATCTCTCCAGTCCGATGTAACAAATACATCCGACCTTATCTACTTTGCTAATGTTCTGGAAAGAACATAACAATGTAATGTGTAAGTAGATCATATCGTAGATTGGCAAGTCAGTGTAAATCCTATGCACTGACTAATCTTAGGACTAACTTATTTTGAACATATAATCATATTTATATTCCACTGTGATTACGTTACTATAAATAAGATTAGCTATATGCTCGGGATTTAATAGAAGTTTATATTAAACAAATAATCATGAAAATAAAACATGTGAGCAAAGTGATTGACCAAGTCAAAAAATGATTTCTATTCTTTTATTGATAATAAAATGAGATTACATAAAATTTTGGGTTTTAATTAGGGCATAAAACCCCAACAAGGGTGTCTCGCGTGGCGAGACCGTGGACTACGCGCGAGGGATTCCCCTGTGGCGAGACCGTGGACGTTTCTCAAGGTGATATGCACGAAGGCGTCTCGCGTGAGAGATGTGCACGAGACTGTGGGCTGCGTGCGAGGGCATCTCGCATGGGTGTTGCCCGCGAGACCGTCGGTGTCTCGCGAGGTGATGCGTGCGACAGGGTCGCGAGGGGCATCTCACGTGGTTACTGCACGTGAGACCATGGGCTGATGCGCGCAAGGGCATCTCGCGTGGGGAGACTGTGGGTGTCTCACCCATTATTTTTCATGATCCTTAACCATTTGAACCTTGCTCCGCTCCAGCAGGCGCCATATAGTTGTCTGACCTTAAGCTGCCTTTACATGGTGTTCATTAATCTTACCCGCCATGCTCCTACGGCTCAAGAGGTGAACTTTATGTACAACCTCATGCCAACCCCTAAATCCAAAGGCTTTTAATTCCTGCAGAAAGCAAATTCCTAGGTTTCCCTCAATGAGGGCTCTTTATTCAACCTGGGGTCCTGGAAGCAGGATTTTTTCTTCATGAAAGGTCCCTTTTTTGTACGTGAACACTTTCGCTCGTCCCCAAGTAAGTACTTCAAGCTTTGCTTCCTTTAACCTTAAATTTGTTATTTTGGAACTTATGCTCATATTGGTAACTCCGTTGATTGTGAAGAGAACTGGGGAGTCCCCGACAATCCTGAGTTAGAGGCAGCCCCGGTGGTCGCTCGTCCCACCGTGGCCAACCTTAACCATTATGGTTTATCCACAGTTTTTAATCTCGATTCGTTGTGGCATATTTTCGAGCGAAGGAAGAAGGAAACTTTAGTCGAGCCTCACTCGGACAGGGGTGATGCAGATTGGGTGCCTAAAGAGGTTTCCCCAGAATCCAGACGTCCACCCTGGTCATCTCCGTCTCCCAAGGTGTGCCCTCCTTTAGTGCCTATGGACTGTGACATGGCCTCTCATTCCCGCGGTCCATAGGCCATGCCAGGGTGTTTGTCGTGCCCTTTTCTGAGGAATATGATACTCTTCCTTATGCTCTCATCAATCTTGGTTCGTCGGGTCCTTATTTTTTCGGTGTTCTTGCGTCTCCTCCTCCGTCAGTGAGTAGGTCATCCGTCCCTGCTCAGCTGGGTGCCCTAGATTTGGAGGGGACACCCTAGGTAGGATGCATGGCGACCTCTTATGGGCAAAGGTATACCCGGGTCACTGAGTGTATTCCTGAGATCGAGTGGAGAGGTCTTGGGAATTTTGCCATGTCAGAGCTTGGGGAGAATCTTATGCGCTCCACAACTTGGGAGAGTTCATGCGTATCTCATTGGTCTTACTCTTTCCTCTTTTTTTTTTTGTATTTTTTTGGTTCTTTGTTTGCTCATCATCATCATTTTTTTTGTAGGCTTCTCTGGTTGCTCAACGCTTTGCCAACTCAGCGCAGGACCTCTCTTTGTCGAACGCTGAAAGGGATTGTCTAATGGTCAAGGTTCCAAAGCTTGAGAGGGAACTCATTGACACCAAGCTTAAGCTTGAGAAGGCTCTGGCGAAGGCCTCTTTGTCGTCAAAAAAGAAGAGGAGAGCAGAAGCCAAGGCCTTGATGTTGCAAGAAAGGTTCACTCGCCTGGAAGCCAATCTTGAGGGAGCAGAGGCCAAGGTTGCAATGTTGTAGGAGAGGGTCACTCTCCTAGAGGCGAATTTGGCTGAGATTGAATACAAATCAATAGAGCGCACCCTCTATGGAATGTCAAGGTAAAATCCTAACTTCGATTTCTCCTCCTTTGGTGAGCATGCCATCACCAAGGTGGCCGAGTGGAATGCTCGCGGTGGGAGGCCTTAAGATTTTTCTTTTGCAATCTTTATTATTTTATTAGATTTGGTTGTATGCTTGTTTGAGCCTATCATCATTTTTTCTATTTGAACTTTTCTAAGTCCTGCCACATTATCGCAACTTTATATATATATATGATCATTTATTTTCGCTTCTCTATGCTCGAGGTCCTTTTGAGCCTGCAAAATGGGGTTCGATAGGTCTCATTTTTTTTACTTTTTATTTATTAGGCATGAGGTCCTTTTGAGCCCACACGAAGGGGTTCAATAGGTTTCTCTTTGGTGCACCTTGATTGTATTTGTAAGGATATGTTGACCCTTTCAGTTCTAGTCATCCTTTTATATACTTTTGGGTGCGCTTATTATCTATTGCGAGAAGCGTCCTTCTCGTCAATATGCATAGTTCTAATTTTGCAAGGATCTCTTTTAGGACCACTTTTGGCTAGACGACTTGGTGGCTGCTCTAGGCTTACTCGTGGATGCTCTTCCTGAGGCCTTACCTCTCGTGGAGACATCAACCTTTACTAGGAGGCTGTTCCTAAGGCATTTCCTCTCGTGGAGGTATTAGCCTTTATTAGGAGGCTCTTCTTGAGGCCTTTCCTCTCGTGGAAGTATCAGCCATTATTAGGAGGCTTTCCCCCCCTTTTTGGCTAGACGGCTTGGTGGCCGCTCTATGCTTATTGGTGGATGCTCTTCATGAGGCCTTTCCTCTCGTGGAGGCATCAACCTTTACTAGGTGGCTCTCTCTAAGGCTTTTCCTCTCGTGGAGGTATCAGCCTTTATTAGGAGGCTCTTCTTGTTGGACTTTTTGACCCTCTTGATGTTCATAAGGGTAGCTAATCCTTGTCAACTTGAGAGATGTCTTGCAATGTTTTCTTCCATGTATATATATATATTTTTTATAAGGGTCTCTTTTAGAATCATTTTCTCTATGTACCCTACCCCCCAAGTGGTTGGCGAGATTTATTTCGTCATGCACTTTGATCATTTTGCTCATGCACTTTGATAATTCCAATTGGTGATAGGTACACAAAAGTTAGATACGTGCTCACATAAATGAGTGTGACATGCTAATAAAAAAACATATTCACTAAAAATAAGGAGAGTACATAAGTATTTGTGGCAATGACGTTCTTGCTACATATCAGGGAATCTATGTTACCCCTCTAATTCATAGCCATTGGGGGGCTAACTATGGTAACCCTTTTGATTTATCATACTAAAAGTGGAGATTTACCCGATGTTCCCTCTCAGGCGCGTATGCACAACCATCGATTCTGATCTCCTCAGTGACTTTGGGGTTAAACTCTCCCTTATTTCTGCTCCCATGCACTACCATCGCCATAAGTTCTGGCAGTCTCATGGCTGTGCGAAGGGACGTGTTATAACATTCCCTTGCATCTTTTTGTTCCCCTTTCACGTTCGCCACCCCCCGAGGACTTGGGAATTTTATGGCCAAGTGGTTTAGTGAGGTTATCGCCTTTAATTCTCTTAGGGAGGGTCTCCCTAATAATGTGTTGAAGGCCGAGGAACAGCTTGCTACGACAAAGTTCATCATTACAGTGGTCTGTCTGGGCGGCTCTCCCATGGTGAGAGCTAACTCGATTGTGCCCAGGGGCTATATCGAGTCTTCGGTAAACCCATACAGGGAAACGTTACTGAGCTTTAGGTTTCGGATACCCAGTCCCATCTTCTCTAAGGCCGAGTGATATAGGATGTCTATGGAGCTTCCATTGTCCACTACGACACGATGTAACCTCATGTTTGCAAGCTAAACAGTCAACACCAAGGGGTCATTATGAGGGAAATGCACACCCTACATGTCTTCTTCGCTGAAGGTTACCGAATCATTTTCCCCTTTAAAGTTATTCAGGGGTCGTTGTTATAAGCTTAGCATGCATGAGGGTGGGCTTCGTCTAGCTTCCTTGGCGTACCTATCTCGCCCTTTTCTCAATTCTCCCCGAATCCTGGTCCTCCAAAGATCATCCTCACCTCTCCTTACACTTCTGGGGCTACATCTTGCGCTCCTGGCAAGGGTGGTCTATCATCTAGTCTTTCATTTTCTCTTCAAATGTATCTACCCAAGTGCCCCTGCATATGAGTTCCTCTATGTCCACCTTTAAATTAGTGCATTCCGTGGTGGTGTGGCCAATGTCTTTATGATACTGACAGTACTTTCTAGGGTCTCCTGAAGGGGACCTAATTCTCGTTTGCGATGAAGATATGCTTCCTAGAATGTGTCAGGTCAGTGTAGAAAGTGTGGGATATTTTCCTAGGATTACCTCCGTGTTTGTGCTTCCTCTGTTGGTCATCTCATGGGCCTTCGTACACCATTTTCTTTTTTGCTTCATTCAAAGTTTCAGGAGCTGAGGGCTTAACAAGTGATGCCTTCAAGTCTGTGACCTCCCTTTTGAGCATATTATCCCAAAGCTTATTGCCCAGCCACACTCTGGCCGTGATCGCCATCTTGAGTTTTCCCCTTGTCAGGCTTCACACTTTATTTGCCTCCATGTTGAACCCGTGGATGTAGCTCTTCAAGCTCTCTCCTTCACCTTGATTTATATTAGCGAGGCTAGTGCTCAATAGGGTATAATCGCGTACGACATGATGTTGTTGGAGAAGCTCGTCAGAAAATTGTTGCCATGACCTAGTAGACCCTGGTCAGAGTCTTTTGAACCATATATACACAGTTCCTTTTAACGTGACAGCGAAGCAGTGCCACCTGGCCCTTCTATTAATTCCTCTCAATTTCATTAGCTCATTGAACGCGTCTAGATGGTATTTGGGGTCCGTATTTCCCTCATATGAGGTCATATGAGGTTCTTTAAAGTTAGAAGGAAGCTGTTCCGATTGGATTTCTTGCATGATGGGTGACTCGTAGTCGAACTCTTCATCGATCATGTGCCCCCCAGACGCGTGATAATTTTACTCCAAAGGCTCCTCATCTCGGTGTCTAGCTCCCGTGGCCTCCTATTCGATTACTCCCTCAGCTCGGTGGGGTCGACCTTTCACTTTTCTCTACCCATGAGAGGTGCCACAGGAGGTGTTATCCTTACTTTTTACCTCCTTCTATTGAGCTTTTCTCTAAGTTCAAGTGGCGCCTCCCTAGAGGTGACTTTGGCTTCATTATGAGGGTTAGCGTTGTTCTTCTGCTGTGTCCTCTAGGGCTGCTTCCCCTTCCCAGGATGTTCACGCTACTTTTTCTGAGGGGTATTACTAGTGCAAAGCTTAGTCCTCCCATCATCCACAAGGACTGTGGTTTCTCCACCCTATGGGCCTTTTTCCTTCCGTCTAGGAAGGGGCATGCTTGCTTTTCCTTGGAGCAGGCTATTCAACACCTCTTACATATTTTCTAAGGTGGTTTCTAGCCTTTGGTTCTTCTAGTGTAACTCGCATATCTCCTCTTCATAAAATTGAGACCCTGAGCTCGAGCTTATAGAATGCACTCAGTGACTCTTGTCCGACCTGCGTGATGACAGACCCGGATCTTACCGGCCTGAGTTCGACACCCGTGGTAGCCTTGGGGGCAGAAGCTCTCTGGCATCTCTCGCAGGAGCAGTCGTGGATCGCGCATGGTTCTCATCAGGCTGGACAGCTGGGGATGAAGCCTCCCTTTCATCCCTAGGAACCGTGGGCTCCATTGGTACATCCATATTTTTGGGTGGTGGAGGATTCTGCATGGAGGCTTTCAGCTAACCTCCACCTCTCATGGCTCTCTCAGTCACTTAGAGCGTCTTGGCATCTTTTCTTGCCTAAATCAATGGAAGAATAGTAGCCTGGAACTTATCCTTCCCATAGACAGTGCCAAACTATTGACGGCGGAAACTAATCAACAAAATAAAAATGGAAAACTCAAAGAATTAATCAGAATCTAATGAATGGAAAATTGCAAGTGAACAATAGAAGAAAAACTCGTATATGGTTCTTAGAATAGTCTAATATTACAAGAACTTTCCCAACACCTTAGATGGAGAGGAGAAGATCCATTTATAATGGGGCTCTAATGGCTCCTGATACATTGTTACATTGTAGTCCTAGGGGACAAGATTGTACGTATGTACATTTTTAGGGTCATGGCACAGGTCATAGAGGAGCAAAAGGTTGTGGTGTTGGCTTCAGTACATGGTCAGAGTCTATGGGAGCGCCTCCACTAAAGTTCTTGAATATGCCTCCACTACTTGCTTAGTATGAGTGTCAAAGATTGGCTGGTGAGGACCACAAGAAGTACCTCACTCATACGACCACTATTTGTCTGGCGTGTATATTAGGATCAGACATCCGGGGTCTTAAGGGTCGTGCCTCGTACATGATTCATACTTGTATGATCTCTTGAAGTTATACTTAGGCTTTTCCATTAGATATTGAAGTAGATATTGAAGTCTTTATGGTTCCTCTTAGGAGACACGCTCTCAATGGGCACAACGTGAGGGAATTTCGCGTGGGTGCAGCGTGTGAGATCGTGGCTTGCGCACGAGGGCGTCTCTTCTGGAAAATCTATGGGCATCTCGCAAGGTGATGCGTGCGAAGGCGTCTCACATTAGTGATGTGCGCAAAATTGTGGGCTGCGCGCGAGGGGCATTTCACGTGGTTGCTGCGCAAGAGACTGTGGGCTGATGTGCGTGAGGACATCTCGCGTGGCGAGACTGTGGGCGTCTCATGAGGTGATGCGTGTGATAGGGTTGCGAGGGGCATCTTGCATGGGTGCTGCCCGTGAGACCGTGTGTTGATGCGGCGTGGCCGTCTCGCGTGGCGAGACCGTTTGCTCCTTGCGAGGTGAAGGCGAGACAGGGTCGCGAGGGGTGTCTCGCGTGAGTGCTGCGCGCGTGTGGTGGCGCTAGGCGCCTGGGGGTGCTGCTAGTGGCGCGAGGCACCTAGGAGCGCGACACCTAGGCACAGGTTTGTAGGACATTCAGTGAGGTGGGCGAGGCGAAGTGTGCCTGGGCCTCGTGTGGGGCGAGACGAGTCAGCCTCGCGAAGGCCTTGCGTGAGGCATGTGTCTTTCAAGATCATGTCCAATGTGTGCTGTTCACACAAATCTTATTTGAGAGACTTTTATTATGTTCTTCATGAAAAAAAAGAGACTAAAAAAAAAGAAAAAAAAAAAGAAGAAAAAAACACAAAAGCAATAGTTCTATCATTTTCAATTATATTGTCTCTTGTGTCCCAAAAAAAATATGTGTTTATTTATTTTTATGTTTTATTTTATGGCTTTTAGAATAAATGTAATCATTGTCTATTTGACTTAGAATTCTCGAAAAACTGGTTTTTTAGTACTCTTTATGGTGGTTGTCCAAATAATTTATTTCCTATCTTCGTTTCAATGATTATTTAAAAGTTTATCCTTAATATATTTCCATTTGATGAGTGCTTACTTCTTTATTTCCAACTCCATGAGCAAAACCCTTAACTTTAAATATTTTTCAATTACATGAGAGGTTAATGGAGTTGAGAATTTTACTTGGCATAATTTTGAAGGTTCAAGTTTGGTGCACACACTCACAACTCTAGATTTATTTAAAGTAATTTTGATAACTCTTGTTGACTTTTTACTAACATTTTGTGTTAATACTTAAGTTCTTTTAAAATTTTTGACCTAAAATATATCATGTTGACATTTATTATTTTGCTTGAATTACTAGAGACTAGCAATAAGCTGGTTGGGGGTTGTGATTAGTGCCCAAAAATATCATTTTATTAGTTTTAAAGATAAAAATTAATTAAGTTTTTATTAATATTTTCATGGATTTATTGTAATATATTTTATACTTCCAAATATTAATTTTGATTTAATTTGAGTTTTATTTTCAAAAAAGAAAATGTATTTTTGAAACAAACAAAAAGAAAGAAATATAATTGAAAAAAATGATGATAAATTGGCATTTTTGAAGGTGACTTAGACCCAAAACCGAGGCTAGCCTAAGCTTTTAGCAGGTGCCCACACTGCCACGTGGCAGCACTCCAGTTTTCCAGCCGAGCCATCTACCACGCATCTAACATCGTCTAACGGAGCCAAGCCGAGCTGAGCCACCAGCGCCTACCACCCCCTGCCAGTTGTTGCCACATCTCTTCCGAGCCAACCAATGTGTGCCTCTTGTTCCACTCGCTTGGCAGTTGTCTCCCACGCGCCTGTTGCTCCTGCCACACCTGAAGGAGAGCTAACTAAGGCTGCCACATCGTCCAGCTGTTCCCCATGGCCCAACACCACTTGTCCCACTTCCATCAGTTTTTGTATCCACTTTCCCACTATTTTGTACACGATCTTACACATTTTGGGTTCTATTTTTACTATAAATAGAGAGCCAAATGTAGGTAAAAAGGATGAGATTGTGGAATTAAGTGTGGAGAGTATAGTTAGAGAGAAAAACATTTTTTTCTTATTTTTCTTTCATTTCTTTTACACTTTTTTGAGTGAAAACAATGCCTATTTTAGGCTAAATTCTCTTGTGAAAAGGCTAGAGTGAAGTTCATGTTTCACATTATATTTTTAATATATTGATTCTTTATTTTGTTCTTCATTTCTATATATTTGTTACAATTAAATTTATTTTTTCTAATTTTTATTCTGAATTTATTAGTGTCTTTTACATAAGTCTAGTCATGCTTTTCTTATGTAATTTAGGCTCTTGATTTCATTTAGGTTATTTGTTATATTATATACTTTATACTGCATTCTGCCATTGGTATTTTGTCGCTCTAAGGTATATAATATGATAGGTTTTTTAAATTAGAAGTTAGTATAATTTAATTAAGAACATATTTTAAGGTGAGCTTTGTTATATATATTGTCCAACTATAATTAATGGTGTAGAATTATAGTTGAGTAAAACCCATGTTGTGTTGATATGGGTTTATGTATTGATTTGGTTGGATTTTAGTGAAATTGCCTTGAGAAAACGCAAGGGAGTTATGGGTTTCGTGCTTGAGTCGTGGCACTATTCTTTAGGCGCCACAACCCTTGTTCATGAGATGGTAGTGGCGATTCTCTGAAATTAGCCTAAACATATTTTTTAACTTCACGAACTTTAACTTAAGGGCTCATCAAGGAACCTACTACCCGGTTTAGTATAATTTAAGATCCCGGAGTCTAGTATATTATTCCGAAGCCTTTATTCGATTTAGATTGTGATGGTTATTTATTATTACGTTGTGAATAGGGATTATAGCTAAGGCTCGAGATTAGGGATCGTGCTCGAGATCACCTTGTACTCTCAGCTTGGGAGTCAAGGTAAGAAAACTTCCTATGCCCGCAAAGTCGGGCATGGCCTGATTATTTGTGTTGAGTGTTATGTGTGAATGTCCTTAATTGTTATTGTAATGCCCTGGATAGCCAAGACCATTACATTGTGTGTTTTAAAATAGTGCAAGACTTGCTAATCAAGTCGTTTGAACAGATCCTAAGCTAGCTTAACAGGTTGGGGTTAAAATATTTTGATCTTAAACAATTAATTTTTCATTAAAATAAATGCTTGGTACATGGGCTCCCAAAAACAGGGTTTAAGAGAGAAATTTACAAAATTCTCAATAGTCATATACAACCAGTGGCCACTCTAATGGCAAAATATAAATTTTACGCTCTACCCCTATATTTTCCCTCGGCCGTGGCGGACGAGCGGCAGAAAATGTACACCTCGCCCCAAGAGCTCTCCAACTCATGGTTGGTCCAGATTACCCTTGCCTTTACCTGCAACACGTAGCCCCCGTGAACCAAGGCCTAGCATGTAACGCCCTGGATAACCAAACCGTTTCACTGTGTTTTTAAAATAGTGTAAGACTTGCTAATCAAGTCATATGAATAAAAATGTGATCCTAAAGTCACAAAAAAGTTAGGGTTAAAAGACTTTGGTCATAAACAGATAATTTTCATTACAATAAATGTTTAGCACATGGGATCCCAGAAACAAGGTTTAAAGGACAAATTTATAAACTTCCAAAAGTTATTTATAATCAAAGGCCATTCTAATGGAAAAATACACATTTTAGGTTCTCTTGTCCCTATATAATCCCTCGGCCGTGGCGGACGAGCAGCTAACAATGTACACCTCGCTCCAAGAGCACTCCAACTCATGGTTGGTCCATCTTACCCTTGCCTTTACCTGCACCACGTATCACCCATGAGCCAAGGCCTAGCAAGAAAACCATAACAACATTACATTATCAATAATGATAATCAAATAATTCACAAGACAGATAACCAGATATTAAGTAGGCCATAGTAGACACATAATCAATGATAACAGTCAATGTATCACCAAGCATTCGTCCAGACATTCAACAAGCTATAAGAATCATATTAAAAATAGTAACATATTTATATTCAACAATTTATCATAATCATCATATAATGCTCAAGGTCAACACCCTAAGGCCGTACCCTCTGTTTAACCCACTAACTCCGGCTCGCTTAGGCTGAGTCTAGTGTTTATCTAGCTGACCCCACTCTCAGTGGCTAAGCCGCGTCTAGTGCGCAAATTATCAAGTTCGACTCTCTTCACCGTTTATTTCATGCTCACATGGCATGTCACAATCATACAACATTTATATTCAAATACAGGGAATCTCAGTCCCAACACAACCACACAAGGGTGCAGTTTTCTTACCTTTAATTCCGAGAGCAGAAAATGAAATGGTTCTCAGCACGATCCTCAGCCCTGAGCCTTCGCGATAAACCTCAACTACTAATTCCACACAAGTTTTAGCTTTAACTCCTAACTAGAATCCTCTCCAATTCTTTCAGTTTTCCTTCCAAGATCTCCACCCCAAGCCTAGATTATGCACCCTTTAGGTCTTTAGCTTCAAAATTCAATAAGGGAGAGTGAGAGAGAGTACATGAGAGAGATGAGAGAGAGTTAGTTGAGAGCTTTGCCTTGAGTTGTTCTACCTCTTTCTGTTTTGCTCTAAATAATTCTATGTATATCTTTAGTTTCTAGGCAAAAGACCCATTTGCCCCTCCAAACTTACCAATCATTCAAGGGTACTTAAAAGGGTAATTTAGTCATTTTGCTCCCAGTTCCCGCTAATTCTTCGAAAGTTCCTAACATTTACCAATTAATATCGTCATCAAATTAATTACTAGTTATTTATTCAATACCTAATAATTCCCAATATGTTGCCTAAATTCCCAAAAATACACCCGGGCTCCCCCGAGCTGGGTATTAATCCCCACTGTGACTATTTTACCAATCCCTTCACTAGGACCGTCTCGAGCCATTTGCTGGAAATATATCCACATAATAATGTGGTATCGAAAATTTATCAAATATAATCACATTTATACCCTCAACGGGACAAAATTACAAATATGCCCTTAAAAGTTAAACAGGTTTCACATGCATATTTAATATTCTTAAACATGCATAACACATACCCATATAATCATATAATCATGCATGCCACATAATCATACATTTAATCATTTAATCACACATAAACCAATTATGCCCTCCCGACACGCTGATCAAGGCGCTTATGCCTTATTAATTTAGGGTCGTTACAACTATCCCCTCCTACTGAGAATTTGGTCCTCGAAATTTACATGCATAACTCAGGGTACTGATCCCGCATCGCTGATTCAAGCTCCCAGATATCTTCCTGAACCTTGTTATTCCTCCATAACACTTTTTCTAGAGGAATCGTCTTGTTCCATAGAACCTTGTCATCTTTTGTCTATATCCTGAACCGGTCACTCCTCATAAGATAAATCTGTTTCCAGTTCCAAGTCCTCATACTTCGACACATGAGTTGTATCTGAGACTTACTTCCAAAGAGTAGAAATATGGAATACGTCATGAACTCTTGACAACGACGGTGGCAAAGCCAATCTATAGGCCACCTGCCCGATCCTCTCCAGGATCTTGGAAGGTCCAATGAATCTAGGGCTCAGCTTGCCCTTCTTCCCAAATCTTCTCACCCCTCGAAGTGGTGAGACTCCCAGAAACACGTGGTCTCCTACCTGGAACTCCACGTCCCTACACTTAGGATCAACGTAGCTTTTCTGTATACTCTGCAAAGCGAGCATTAGAGCTCGGATCTTCTCAATAGCTTCATTAGTCTTCTCAACCATATCTAGTCCCAAATACATCCTCTCACCCATCTCATCACAATGGATTGGAGATCTACATCTCCTCCCATATAACATCTCTTACAGGGCTACTCCAATTATCGATTGATAACTCTTGTTGTACGAAAACTCAATCAATGGGAGATACCTACTCCAAGACCCCTAGAAATCAATCACACATGCTCTGAGCATGTCCTCCAACACCTGAATCATCCTCTCAGACTGTCCATCAGCTTGAGGATTTAAGGCCGTACTGAATTTCAACTGAGTAACCATAGTCTTCTGCAATCCTCTTCAAAACTTAGAGGTAAAGATAGGATCCCGGTCTGATACTATAGACCATGGAACCCCATGGAAATGAACATTCTCCCTCACATACTGATCCATAGTATAAGTCGACTTCACTGGCAGAAAGTGAGTGGACTTGGTGTATCTGTCTACTATCATCCACACCGAGTCCTGCAGCCCCACTGTCCTAGGCAAACCTCCCACAAAGTCCATCGTAATGTCCCCCCATTTTGTAATGCCCCACATCACTATGGTTGCTTCCTGGAATGAGGACTTGCCCTACAAACCAACACGAGTCTTTCCAGCGTGCTTTTTCCTCACTCGTACGCTTCCTGGGAAAACATACCAGGAGGTCACCCATCTTGAGATTACTCCAGGCCAAGCACGCTTAACTTTGAAATTCTCAAATGATGGGCTACCAAAAAGAAGATGCATCTTGTTGATATAGGTAGTACCCATCAATCCATTTAAGCCTTATTCAACTGTGTAGTCCCATACCTACACAGTCTTAGAATCATCACACTTGACCTTCCCCAGGTGGTGTGGGATTGCATAGCTTTACCCGGTCTTTCCCCTTATGGATCATGGGATTTTGACTGTCACACATTTCCACTCGGAAATACCCAAAGGCTGTAGCAACCTCACCGTCCACTGATGCTCAGCCTTCACCTGTTGACAAGTTAAACACCTGGCCACCTACTCAACCACATCCTTCTTCATCCCTGGCCACCAATACAACGTCCGTAGATCCTGATACATATTCGTAGTAACTAGATGGAGTGAGTACGGCATAATACAGGATTTATATTCGAATACAGGGAATCTCAGTCCCAACACAGCCACACAAGGGTGCAGTTTTCTCACCTTTAATTCTGAGTGGAGAAAATGAAATGGTCCCGAGCACGATCCTCAGCCCCGAGCCTTAGCGATAAACCTCAACTATGATTGATTCCACACAAGTTTTAGCTTTAATTCCTAGCTTGGATCATCTCTAATTTCTTCTGTTTTCCTTCAAAGATCTCCAGCCCAAGCCTAGCTTAGGCACCCTTTAGGCCTTTTGCTTCAAAATTCAATAAGGGAGAGTGAGAAAGAGAGAGAGAGTACGTGAGAGAGATGAGAGAGAGTATGCTGAGATATTTTCCTAGAGTTGTTCTACCTCTTTCTGTTTTGTTCTAAATAATTCTAAGTATATCTTTTGTTTCTAGGAAAAAGACCCTATAATTCTAAGGATGATATTCAATCAATCATAAAATAATTCTAAATAATAGAATGGTCTCGAGCATGATCCTCAGTCCTGAGCCTTGGCGATAAACCTAGTCACAGTGGCCAATGAGTAATCGTCATCTTCAGCCATTAGTCCCATCATGTCCAACTAATTACCAAATATTCATCTAATATCAATAAATTCCAAAATATTCTCTAAATTCCCAAAAATACCCCTAGGCTCCCTCGAGCCGGGTATTAAACCCCACTGTGACTATTTCGCTAATCCACTCACTAAGACCGTCTCGAGCCATATGATGCAAATATATCTACAAAATAATATGGTCTCAACAATTTATCATAAATAATAACATTTATGCCCTCAAGGGCCAAAATCACATATATGCCCTTATAAGCTATAATGAGCCCACATGAATATCTAATACACGCAAATTTGCATATCACATAATCATATAATCATATTAATCATGCATTTCACAAAATCATGCATTTAACCATTTCATCACACCTATACAAATTATGCCTTCTCGGCACGCTAATCAAGGTCGTTAAGCCTTATTAGTGATTTTGGGTCGGTACAACTATCCCCTCCTATTGAGAATTTCATCCTCAAAATTTACCTGAATAACTCGGGATACTTGATCCCACATCGCTGACTCAAGCTCCCAGGTCGCTTCCTCGGCCATCATATTTCTCCATAATACTATGACTAGAGGAATCATCTTGTTCCGTAGAATGGTGAGGCTCACGGAAACACGTGCTCCCCTACCTAGATCTCCACGTCCCTATGCTTAGAATCAGCGTAGCTTTTCTATCTACTCTGCAAAGATTGCATTTGAGCTCGGATCTTCTCAATAGCTTCGTTAATCTTCTTAACCATCTCCGGTCCCAAATACTTCGTCTCACCCATCTCTTCCCAATGAATGGGCGATCTACACCTCCTTCCATATAACATCTCGTATGGAGCTACTCCAATCGCTGATTGATAACTATTGTTGTATGAAAACTCAATCAACGGGAGATACTTACTCCAAGACCCCTCAAAGACTATCACACACACCCTGAGCATGTCTTCCAATATCTGAATTGTCCTCTCATACTGTCCATCAGTTTGAGGATAAAAGGCTGTAATGAACTTCAGTTGAGTCCCCATAGCCTTCTATAAACCACTCCAAAACTTGGAGGAAAATATAGGATCTTGATCTGATACTATAGACTTGGGTACCCCATTGAGATGTACAATCTCCCTCACGTAAAGCTCTGCATACTGATCCACAGTATAGGTCATCTTCATTGGCAGAAAGTGAGCTGACTTGGTGTATCTGTCCACTATCACCCACACCGATTCATGTAATCCCACTATCCTGGGTAAACCTCCAATAAAATCCATGGTAATGTCCTCCCGTTTCCATTCAGGAATACCCAAAGGTTGTTGCTGTAATGACCCAAAATCACTAATAAGGCTTAAGGGCCTTGATTATCGTGCTAGGAGGGCATAATGGGTTTATGTGTGATACAAATGACTAAATGCATGATTATGAGATATGCATAATTACATGATTATATGGATATGTTAAATGCATGTTTATGAATATTAATATGCATGCGGGTATTGTTTAGCTTATAAGGGCATATTTGTAATTTTGGTCCATTGAGGGCATAAACGTGATTATTTGTGGTAAATTATTGAGATCACAATATAATGGGGATACATTTGCAGCTTATGGCTCGAGACGGTCCTAGTGAGCAGATTGGCAAAATAGTCACGGCGGGGATTTATACCCAGCTCGAGGGAGCCTTGGGGTATTTTCGGGAAATTAGAAAATATATCATGGAATTATTAGACATTGGATAAATAATTGGTAATTAATGGGATGACAAGATTAAATGGTAAATATTGGGAACACTCGAGGAGTTAGCGGGAATTGGGAGAAAATGACTATTATACCCCTAGATTGAGTAAAGGATTAGTTTTATTTGAGAGGGCAAAATAGTCTTTTCCTAAGTCTAAGGATATACTCAGCATTTTGTTAGAACAAAACAGAAAGATATGGAATAATCTAAGGAAAAAAGAAAGAAGGAAAAAAGGCTCTCAGCTCTCACTCTTATTTCTCACGATTCTTCTCTCTCTCTCACTCTCCATTGAGGGAACTTGAAGATAAGGAATAAAGGGGCCTAGGCTTGTCTTTGGGGCTGGTGAGCTTTGATGAATTGGAGGGGAAAATCAAGTTGGAATTGAAGTTGAAAACAGGAGGGAATTTGGGTGATCAAGCTAGAAATACTCAGATAATTTGTGAAGAAATTTGGTGGTCACTGAAGGTAAGGATACTAGTTAGAACCTTTAAATTTTGCTGAAACTATGTTGAGGATTAAGCTTGTTTAAAGTCTGGGTTTGTTAGTTAGTTTTGAGTTGAATTTGGGTGTTAGTGAGAGTTTGATTTACTACTGAATTTGGGTATTAATTCTTGTATTATTAATGAGAATTTTATGTTTAAAGTATATGATCTGATCGTGAACTCGTAGTTGAGTTTGGTTTTAATTGGGAGGCTTCTTGGGTTTGAGTTTTGAGAAAGATTGGCTGGAAAAGTTGGATAGAACCCAAATTTTCTGGGTTCGAAAAGGCGCATAGCGACCTAGTCTAGTGGGTGCCACGACACGTGTGGCCCTTCAGGTCTGGGTTGCTCTCTAACTTGGGGCAAGTCACGACCTGCCTGGGAATTTTGGCCTTGGAAGTGTTTCAAGAATTGTTAGGGCTCAGGGATTCGAACCTAAGTGCTTGGGACAATTTCTACTACCCGGTTTAGTAGAAATTGAGGTCCCGGAGGCTAAATTCTATCTCTTAGGTATTTTATTTCGCTTGGAAGTTGATGAATATCAATGGCCCTTGTGACTAGATTCATGCCAAGGCACGGAGCTAAGGACCATGCTCGGAACCATTTCGCATTCTTCGCTTGGAATTAAAGGTATGAAAACTGAACCAGTTTATGTGGCTATGTTGGGACTAGGGTTCCCTATATTTGAATACGATGTTGTATGATTGTGATATTCCATGTGAGCATGAAATAAATGGCCTAAGATTGCTGGAATTGATATTTGCGCACAGGAAACGGCTCGTCCATTGAGAGCTAAGGTTAGCTAAGTAATCACTGAGCTCGGACTTAGCAAGCCGAAGTCAGTTGGTTAAATAGTTTTAACCCACTGACTCCGGCTCGCTTAGGCTGAGCTCAATGAACTCAACCAAAACAACATAAAAACACCACAATTTAGCTAACAACCTCATCAAACACAGAAATCAAAACTGAGCTTTGAAGCTCAAGAACACTAACTGAAACCTAGAACAATCAAGGGCCAAAAATCATTACCTTAGCGAGGAATTCAACCCTAGGCTGCCTCAAATGCGACTCCAAGCTTCAACACTCAAACTCCCAAGCTTAATTTCTTCACAACTTCATCCTGAAACCTAAATTCAAAAATCAAAATTCAAAACTCTCATGAACATCAAGCAATACTCAAAACTAGAGAATGAAGCTCTTACCTCTTCTTAGACTTCGAATTTCCTAAGGCTTGGTAGCTGTTAATCCTTCTCCACAGCATGATTCTACTCCCAATTCCTCCAATTGATTTCACTCTTAAATTCCTTCAAAACCCAGTTGATATTGCCCAATAACTCCTAAGCGGTCGTAGTAGTAATCGGGCTATGTCGTATCTAGAGAGAGGTAAAATACAAGTAAAAGGAAAGATTAGTAATTCAAAAATAATAAACTTTGAAATAATGTAACTTTGAAAAAGAATATAAACATTAAATAAAAAAAATCAAGGAATTAGAATTAGAAAGAAAATATGGAAGGCATAAGTTTCATTCATGCAAACATATATATATTTTAATAAAATTGATTCATTATACTCAACTATAATTCTACACCATTAATTATAGTTGGAAAATATATATAATAAAGCTCACCTTAAAATATGTTCTATAATTAAATTATACTAACTTCTAATTTTAAAAACCTATCATATTATATACCTTAGAGCGACAAAATACCAATGGCAAAATGCAGTAAAAAGCATATAATATAAAAAACATCCTAAATTAAATTAAGCACCTTGTACGCCCTAAATATCCGCGCACTATGGGCGAGCTAGGAAAAGGGCATAATTCGATCTGCCACGTGTAAATCGTCCGCCCGGAGGTGTTTGTTACGGGCCTCCATCTATCCAGCCCGAGTTGATTAGAGAGTTAACTGCTACTCAGAGGCATCGTGTCAGCAGTATCAGTGTCACGAGCTGGCACCACATTAAGCTCGTAATGCGGCAGAGATCTGACACCCGAATCCTTGTAAATTCAACCACACAATATAAACGTGCATTTATCAGACATCAAATGTCTGTTTTATTCCTGATTTCTCCGATGCGCAGTATAAACGTGCATATTCAGACATCCCGTATCTGATTTGGGCCATGCGACCCATTACCCATCCTTACCTGTTGATTAGACCTCACTTCCCTGTAAGGCTTAGGAATTAATCATCAGTGTCACAAAGATGACGTGAAGGATAAAGAGATCACGAGATGACCCCATTACCAACCCAGATATCTTCCTCCTATAAATACCAAGACCCTGGGTAGTGCAGGGGGTTGGCATATTTTTTTAAAGAAACACTCTATAAGAAATAGTCAAGAGATATCAATAATATCAACTGGTGGACTAGAGGGATTTTAACCTTCGAACCACCTAGAAAGAAAGAAGTGATCATCTTCCCATGCTATTAGTTTCTCAAGTCTAGAATATAGTTATTTTCATATGAAGGTTTACCAATTTGCACTAATCCATCCTACTTATTCGTATAATTACCTGTTGGCGAAAAACCACATCAGCAGGTTGGTACTTTCATTGAGAGGATTTAGATTGGTACTATCACAAAGACCTGATCATGGTGGTTACTCTGTCGAGGCATGGTAACGAGGCGGATCAACATGATGGGCAGGAGGCCCACCATGCCACCATATCCAATGAACCAAACCCCGAAGTCCAGCAGTGATTGGGAAAGCAGCCGGTGGCCCAGGACGACACCGGGAGTTCGGTGCCCCGACCACCAATCCGAACCCAGGTTACTTGACGGCGATAGAGATGGAGAACATATAGTTGAAGGGTCAGCTATCCAGAGAAATTACGCAAATCAAAGAAGTCTTGGCCCGGCTACCCGCTCTTGCAACCGACGTTAATGTCGGAAAGAGGCAAAGTGGGACTCACAAGCCCCGCAGGGATAATCGGCCTAAACCTAGTCGATCACTCAGAACCTCAACCCCGAGTTCTACACCCATGTCACACCATAACCAGGAAGCTAAGTTTGAGGAGTTTCCCAGGTCCAATCATTAATTTAGCCGATCAATCAGAACCTCAACTCCTAGCTCGACTCCACCGTCGAACACGCCCAGAAGGGCTCGTGGCAGCTCGCGAAGGAGATCCAGGGAAGGCTCGCGCAGACAACCTGCTCCGGCTAGCCCTCCTGTACCGCGATCAGACCGCCAGGCGCAGGATGCTGGAGATAGTAGAGTAGAATGGCCACGAGCTAATTTGATCTGCCCGGATGGGACTAGGATTGCTTCGCCAGTTAGGCATCCCCGCGTCGCCGATAAGATACCCATCTCCTCCCCGTCCAGTTCGAGACATTTCGACACACGGGAGCAGCAGAAGAAATCCTTTTCCCGTCTATCCTTCCCATCGCCCCCGAGCACGCGGGGAGGTCCCGGATCCTCACCCCCAGCAGCGAGCTCCAAGCTTTTCCAACGGGAGCTACTAGACCGAGACCCACCAAAGTGGCAGATCCGGTGGAGACATGCATAATCGCTTAAGTTCGTTGCAAAGCCCTCGGGCCAACTCGAGGGCCGACCTTCAAGATCGCCTCAACTCGCAGAGGGGGAATCCGGCCAAAAATTGAAGCCATGCTCGCCTAGAGGATGGTCTTTTCGAAGTACGTGACAGTGGGAATGTCCCACCTAACCAAGCTCAAGCTTGGAGGGACAATAACCCGCCTAATACGTACAATGGAACTGGAGCTGTTGAACAGCCCCAGAACAACCAAGGGATTAAGGACCAGACCCTAGAAAGTTTAACTCAGATGGAGGAGCTAATGGATAAGCTCTTGTCAGAAAAGGAGAAGGATGAGTATGACTTGGAGGACGAACTCGAGCTTTTTCCCTCCAACATAGTAGCTACAACGTACCCGTCGGGTTTCCGGATGCCCCACCTGTCTAAATTCGATGGAGACGGAGACCCGTCAGATCATTTGGGTATGTTCAATACACTGATGATGGCCCATAATATCGGCCCCGAGCTGAGGTGTTTGATATTCCCTTCCACCTTGATCGGGCCAGCTAGGCAGTGGTTCAAGCAGTGGAAAAAGCATTCCATAAGCTCGTGGAAAAAAAATTCTGCCGACTTCAAGAGGGCATTCCGAGCTTCTCAAGCTGCCCAGGTCAAAGCTGACACCTTGGAAAATGTGAAGCAACAGCCCAGGGAACCTTTGAAAGCTTACCTGAGCAGGTTCGCAAACGTCCCGACTCGAGCCAGGGACGCAGATGATAGTTCCAAGCTTATGGCCTTGAGGACCAGAATATTCGTTGGAGGCGGGCTATGGAAAGAGATATAGAGAAGAGGTGTCATCACCGTGGATGAATTCCTGAACAAGGCCCAGGAATGGATAAATCTGGAAGAGGCGCGAGCATCGGTCGCGAGAACCAGCCAAACCCTTGATCAACCTGTTGGAGTGGAAACGGATGTCGTAAAAACGACTCAAACTGTTACCCAGAATAACCAAGGGGGTGGAGGCAAGAGAAAAGGGAGCAGCGAGGGTGGTCAACATGGTCTGAAGAAGAACAAGCTCGTGGAAAAGTTTAAGCCAGTCTACATGGCCTATACCGAGCTCACAAACACTAGGGAGCACATTTTCCTAGCAAACCCTGCCCGCCTCCCCTGGAAAAATTCGAAGCCTTTGAAACACCAGAAGGCTAAGAGGGACCCTTCCAAGTTGTATTGATTCCACAACGACATTGGCTACAACACTGATGATTATAGGCATTTGAAGGTTGAGATCAAGACACTCATCAAAGCAGGACCTTTGGCTCAATATGCGCGGAACCGGGTTCCTACTAGTCAGCCAGCCCCGGAAGCTCCGATAAATTAGCCCGGGGCCCGGATAATTCAGGATACCTCTCCTCCTGTAATAGGAGGAAAGATATCCACAATCTCCAGAGGCCCCCATTTGGCCGGCCCGAGCAGAGGTGCCCAGAAGAGACATGTTAATGAGTTGAAGGCTCATAACAGAGTGGAATTCGTCCTGGAGCAGCATCTACCCAAACAGCAATGACTGGAGAGGCAACCAATCATTTTTACCAAGGAGGACGTTGGTCATGTCCAGTTCCCTTATAACGATCCTCTAGTCATAACGGTCCAGCTCGCAAACCAGAGAGTTAGGAGGATACTAGTAGATAATGGGAGTTTAGTGGACCTGCTGTTCCGGTTTACGTTGGAGAAAATGGGATTGTCTGTCACCGAGCTGAAGGCTACCTCCATGACGCTGTATGGATTTTCTAGGGAAGGGTCAGCAGCGATAGGAACAATCGAGCTAGTAATAACCTTGGGAGAGGGTCCCGAACTATCTCTAAGATCCTCGAGTTCGTCGTTATCAATTGTCCCACCGCATACAATGCTATTCTGGGCCGGCCTACGTTGATGGCATTTGAGGCCATAACTTCTATCCGCCATCTCGCAGTCAAATTCCCCTCCTCTATAGGGATATGTATGGTCCGAGGAGATCAGCTCACTGCCAGGGAATGCTATAGCATTTCCATGAAGGAAAAATCACGACCCGGGCAGCAGACGATGACCATTCAAAGCGAAAATGAGGAATCTCAGGAAGTAGGATCTATTCTTGAGATAGAAAAACCTCAGGAAGCCAATGGGGAAGGTATCGCCTTGAATGATGATATCGACCCCAGGGTAGGCGAAGATAGATCTGAGCTCCAGGCCATCAAAGAGGTTGAAGAAGTGAACATTGATCCGAAAGACCCCTCAAAGGTGGTAAAGCTCGGAAAAAACATGTGTAATGAGAGAAAGGCGGAGCTGCTGAGATTTCTGCAAGAGAATCTAGATGTGTTCGCCTGGGATCAGCCCAAGCGTCATCATGCACACCCTTAACTTGGACAAAAACGTGCAAGCGAAATCCCAGAAACAAAGGCGCTTGGACACGATCCGAGCTGAGGCCCTAGAAGAGGAAGTAGCTTGACTTTTAAAGTGTCGCTTTATTCGAGAGGCAAAATGCCCGATCTGGGTCGCCAATCCTGTTTTGGTCCCGAAGCTCAATGGGAAGTGGTGGACCTGCATCGACTTTTCCGATCTTAATAAAGCCTGCCCCAAAGATTGCTTCCCCTTGCTGAGAATTGACCAATTGGTAGATGCCACTGCGGAGCACGAGCTCATGTCCTTTATGGATGCATACTCGGGCTATAACCAGATCGCCATGAATCCTGCGGACCAGGAATACACTAGCTTCATGACTTCAACTAACGTTTATTGTTACAAGGTCATGCCCTTCGGGCTGAAGAATGCAAGAGCTACATATCAGAGATTGGTCAACAGGATGTTTGCTAATCAGATCGGGAAAACATGGAAGTGTATGTTGACGACATGTTGGTCAAGTCAAAAACTGCCGATAACCATGTCCCCGATCTGAAGGAATGTTTTATGATTTTAAGACAGTACGGTATGAGGCTGAATCCCCAAAAGTGTACCTTCGGGATCACTTCAGGAAAAATTCTAGGTTTCTTAGTCAACACCAGAGGAATAGAGGCGAACCCCGATAAAATCAGGTCGCTACTCGAAATTCCATCACCCCAGTTGCGAAAAGACATCCAAAGTCTAACAGGAAGGGTGGCAGCCTTTAATTATTTCATTTCCAAATCAACCAACAAGTGTTGGCCATTCTATAACCTGCTCCGGGGAAATAAAAAATTCGAGTGGACCGATGAGTGTGAGGGTGCTTTCCTTGACCTAAAACCACATTTAGCTGAGCCGCCCATGTTATCTAAGCCAACAGCAGGAGAGCCTCTTTTTCTTTACCTAGCTGTAACGGAAGATGCAGCCAGCGTCATGCTGTTTCATGAGGAGGACCGGTCTCAGAAGTCGGTCTACTACACTAACAAGAGGCTCTTCGAATTCGAGTCTAGATATCTGATGATGATGGCATTCTGCCTTTTCACGCCCTCCAGAAAGGTTAGGCCGTATTTCCTGTCCCATTCAATCCACGTCATAACTGATCAACCTTTAAGGCTGGTTTTGCATAAACTTGAGGCATCGGGGCATCTTTTGAAGTGGGATATCGAGCTCAGCCAATTCGAGATACTGTACGTGCCACGAACTGCGATCAAAAGCCAAGCTCTGGTTGATTTTTTAGCAGAGTGCACGAGATTCCAAGAGGAACCAGTGGAAGAACCGGTATGAGCCCAGTGGAAAGTATTTGTGGATGGTTCGTCTAACGAGAACGGATCCGGAGCTGGAGTCATTTTGATATCCCTGGAAGGACATCGTTTCCACTCTGCATTGCGGTTCAGATTCGAAGCATCCAACAACGAGGCCGAGTACAAAGCTTTATTGGCTAGGTTAAGGGTGGCCTAGGAGCTGAAGGCCAACTTCATCCAGTGCTATAGCGATTCCCAACTTGTTGTAAATCAGGTATTAGGAGAATACCAAGCGCGGGGAACCAAGATGGCTGCCTACCTGGCCAAGGTAAAAAAAGGGCTATCCGCATTTGAGCACAGCCTAGTTGAACAGATACCTCGGGAGCAGAATGCCAATGCTGACGCCTTAGCAAAGCTCGCCACCTCTTAGGAGGCCGAAACCTTAGGCTGGTACCGATGGAATTCTTGGAAAGGCCAGCATAGAGGAAACCGTGAGAGAGGTTGAGATGATCGACGCCAGGCTGACCTGGATGACTCCCATAGTCGAGTACCTCACAACAGGAAAGTTACCTGAAGAGTGAAACGACGCAAGGAGGATACTTTACCAAGCTCCAAGGTATACAATGGTAGACGGGACGTTGTATCGGCGTGGTCTCTCCTTACCTCTTCGGTGATTTGTTTTTCCAGGCGAGGCCAAAACTATCCTATAGGAGGTACATGAAGGATTTTGTAGAGATCACGCTGGGGGGCAAAGCCTGGCCTTGAAAATATTGAGGAAAGGATATTATTGGCCCACTCTATCAAGGGACTCGATTTCCTGCATCCAAAAGTGTGACAAGTTCCAGCGGTTCTCAACGATCGTCCGAGCTCCACCTGTTGAGCTGAGGATGATCTCGTCCCCGTGGCCATTTGCAGTATGGGGGATTGACTTGGTAGGTGCCTTACCCACGAGAAAATGAGGAGTTCGATATGTGATAGTAGCTATTGACTACTTCACCAAATGGGCAGAAGCGGAGCCCCTGGCGATGATTACATCAAAGAGGGTCCTTGACTTAGTGGTTAAGAATATTTTCTACCGAAGAAGATCATTTCAGATAACGGAACCCAGTTCGACAATGACCTCTTCATCAAATTCTGTGAGAAGCATGACATAGTTAAAAGCTTCTCCTCCGTGGCCTACCCCCAGGCTAATGGGCAGGTCGAGGCTATGAACAAGACACTAAAAGCGAGCCTTAAGAAGAGGTTGGATGAAGCCAAGGGATTTTGACCTGAACAGCTCCCTCAGGTGCTATGGGCGTACCAGACCTCCCACCAAACTTCGACGGGTCACACTCCTTTCTCCGTGACTTTCGGGAGAAAGGTTGTCCTTCCTATCGAAAGAAAGATAGCCTTGCATAGATTCCAGGCGTTTGACCAAGACCAGAACGAAAAATTGCTCAGCGCGTCCCTCGACCTAATTGACGAAAAACGAGAAGCTTCCCAGCTGCAGCTTGCGCATTATCAACAAAAGATCACTCATTATTTCAACTCAAAGGTCAAGAGACGCATCTTTAACTTCGGCGACCTAGTGCTCTGAAGAATCTTCTTAGCCGGTAAGGATCCCAAGGAAGGAGTTTTGGGACCAAACTGGGAAGGACCTTATCAGATAATAGAGGTTGTGAAGGAAAGGACCTTTAAACTAGCTCGACCTAATGGAGAAGCAGTCCCACGGACATGGAACGCTATACACCTAAAGAAATATTATCAATTGTCATACTTTTGTAAAGCTTAATTATGAAAGCCACCTTGTTTTATTAAAAAATGAGAAGTACATCCCTTTCTGTTTACTTGAATATCGTTGTATGTTTCCGTGTGCATGTAGTGTTAGAAGAGCGTGTTCCAAGTAACCAAGAAAGATCCCTTTCTGTTTACTTGGGGGGAATATATCCTGGATACAACCAGGTCCAGAAACTTAGAAGTTAGTTAAATTGACTAACCAGTGTTTTTCCTAAAGAGAACGAGGTGTCGATAAAACTAACGCGAACTAAGTTTTTAAATTGATATCCTGGATACAACCAGGTCTCGAAACTTAGAAGTTAGTTAAATTGATTAACCAGTGTTTTTCCTAAAGAGCACGAGATGTCAATAAAACTAACGTGACCTAAGTTTTCAAATAAATGTTCTGGATACAACCAGGTCCCGAAACTTAGAAGTTCGTTAAATTGACTAACCAGTGTTTTTCCTAAAGAGCACGAGGTGTCGATAAAACTAACGCGAACTAAGTTTTTAAATAAATATCCTCGATACAACCAGGTCCCGAAACATAGAAGTTAATTAAATTGACTAACCAGTGTTCTTCCTAAAGAGCACGAGGTGTCGATAAAACTAACGCAAACTAAGTTTTTTAAATTGATATCCTGGATACAACCAGGACCCGAAACTTAGTAGTTAGTTAAATTGACTAACCAGTGTCTTTCCTAAAGAGCATGAGGTGTCGATAAAAGTAACGTGAACTAAGTTTTTAAAAATTAATGTCCTGGACACGACCAGGTCCTAAAACTTAGAAGTTGGTTAAAATTGACTGGCAATGATGTGTAGTTTCGAAGAAAAAGTCAATAAACTAATGCGAACTAGGTTTTTACCAATCACATCATATTAAAAAGAAAAATAAATGATGAAGTTCAGGGTATTTGAAATCAATTGTCTCGAGGAGGAAACACCTCGTGGAAAATTATTATAGGAAAATAAAAGCAAAATACAAAAGTACTATGCCCCCCCAGGCTACTCCAATGAGGTCACCCCCTCAGTCTCTTGCTCGCCAGCAGCGGAAGTCTCCCCAGTCTCAGAAGGAAGCTCCTGTTGAAGACAGGCTTTGAACTTCTCAAGTAATGGCTCCCACACCTCGGGTGCCAGGAAGGAGAAGTCGCCATCCTGGTTGAAGGCCAAGCAATGGTAGAGCATGGCCTCCATGGAGGAGCTGGAACATGCCCTCTCTGCCACGGTAGCGGCCTCAGCCTCCAACTGCTTAGCCTTGGCCTCCTCGAGCTGGTCTTCGCAGCGGCCAAGGTGACCTGTATGGCCTTTTCGCTTTCTTTGGCAGCCGTCAAGGCAACCTTAGCACTTTGATCTTGCTGTTGGGCAGACGCGAGAGCGGCCTGAGCGGTCTGGAGCTCGCCCCTGAACTCGTCAATCCTAGCCCTGGATCGAGCTATGCTGCGGTGTAGAGCCAAAGCCACCTACAAAGACATAGATAATAAGGCACATGCTCGGAAGAAAGCAAAGAAATTTAACTTAGTTAACTTACCGTGAGGGTCATCCCCAGCGAAGACCCCATGACATTCTCAGCGCTCCTCATCTCGATCTCCCTCAAGTCCCTCGGGGTGGCATTGTAATAATGCTCCACCGTATAGCTCGCAGTCTCATAGACCATCCCTCGGAAGGCCTCGGGGATTTTCTCCAGGGCCTATGCGTTAACCGGGATGCGCACGGTGGGAGGACGAACTGGCGGGGTTTGAGCTGGTGCCTCCTGTTCCCGAGTAGGGGCTGGAGGTAGCAGGGGAGGTGGGGGCATGTTCTCTATGGCTGCAGGGACCTGGCCCCTCCTCTTGACGGGAGACATGGAGGTGGTCCCGGAGGGAGGAGTCTTCTTGGCCAACCGGGGTCTCTTGACCAGTGGCCCGGACGGTCCTGAGGGAGGATTCCCCCCCTGGAAGTTGGATTGCAAGGCGTTGTCTCCGGGCTGAGCCATCTCCTCGCCTGAAATAAAAAGAAAGGAACGTTAGTACACGTGTAAGGTTACTTTATTACAAGAAAAATCTAAAGGCGTATTGAAAAAGTCCTACCCTCCGAGCTAGAGGAGGAATATATTCCCACGACCTCCGGCCTCGGAGCTTCTATAGGGGAGCTTAAGTTTATTACTTTACGGATAAGAGGGGGCTCTGGGTCCGAATCCGCCTTAGGACTGGACTCCTCTACATTTTGCCTAAGCCCTGGAGCGACTACACCCTACAGGAGGGAGGGCCACGACCTAAGGTTGGTCCCGTACTCCTCTAAAAAGGCAGACCTAAAGGACAAGGTGTTGTCTACTACTACGGTGCCCCTAGGACGACCCATATCATGGCGTAACATTAGTTGATCTACACATTGCAGTAGGGTTATGTTAACGTCTGGGTCATCTCGATGATGATGTATTAGCTGGCTGGGGTTAAACCTTGCAAGCCTTAGGTCTGTGGCAGCCCTGTCTATGTCCTTAAACAGGTATGGGTTACCTTGGTCGGAGGGGCCGGCAGCTGCCCCTGACTGAAACCGATCAACGTCGAGGCCCTGAGCAGTCTCGGGAGCCCGCCTTCGTTGCATGAGCGGCACCTCATCTTCTTCGTCCTGCTCGTTGCCATCACCATCTGTAGCATCCCCCTCGGGGATAGGCACCAGCTCGCGGGCTACTGGATGGTTAGCTCGCGTCCTCCTCAAGGCCAGAGTCTGGCCCGCAGAAATTAACTTACACGCCACAATCCTCTCATCAGATACGAGCTGGCGGTAGTCTTTCTCACTTGGTGTCGTCCCTCAAAAATGGATGCAGGATGATGTTCAAGTCAATACGCGTAAAAAGAAATGAAGAAATATGGTGATTTTTCAAGTTGAGAATAGAAATAACTTACAAGGATTGTTGATGTTGTGGTACTCACAGTTGCGAAACTCCATCGACATGAAGAACTGGTCCTTGAAGTCGTTGGGGTGGCTGGGCAGCTCGATGATTTCAGGAGAGTTGGGAAAACAGGTCAAATAGTAGAACCCGTCGCCTCACCGCCGTTGGTCCGGGCTGGCTTTAAGGCAGAAGAAGTAAAGGATGTCCTCGGGTGTAGGGACCTCCCACTCATGCCTTAGGAAGAGGTACTTCAGCCCCGCCAGTAGACGATAGGAGTTAGGGGAAGTTGGAAGGGGGCTAGCTTCACGTAATTCAGGAAATCCACAAAGTACTGGTCCAGAGGTAGGAAGGCCCCAGCCTTGAGGTGTTCGTTGCTCCAAGTCGCGAACTCCTAATCAAGAGGCATGCAGCTCCTCTCGCCCTTGAGCGGAGGTCGGGCCACAAGAGTGTCTATCCCAAGTTCGATGTTATGGGACAACAAGATCTTGTTGACCCTCCCTTGGGTCGTAATCTTCGAGACTATCCTCTCTGCCTCTAAGAAAGCATCATGTCCCACCTCAACCTCCTTCTCCACCGTGGGACCGAATAGGGGGATGGAAGACTCCACCACAATCTCTTTCCTTTGCTGGACTGCTGGGACGATGAGCCAGCCAGGCTTTTCTTGGGTACGTTCTTCCTGGGTCCCATCTGGTTGCCTAACGAACAAGAACGAAGAAAAGTTTAAATAGGCGACCTAAAAATAGAAAAGGGAATACAGAACGAGAAGAAATGATTTTCGAACAGGGGTGAGGTAATCTCAGCCCGCGGTGTGTGAAGCCACGCATTGCCATGGTCACGCGCCCACGTTTCCCACGGAACCCCAATTGTTCGAGATCAGTATGTCAGGAGGGTTAGGATAGTGCTTGTCTTGGAGGGAAAGTTGTAAAAACAAAAACCGCCTAGGAAGCATGACCCCTAAGCTACCCGGTTTTGCACCCTAGAAACCTCTCACCTTCCGTTTTCCGAACAGGCATTCCCTAAAGCTACCCAGAATAATTACCCAGAAATTATCTTGTCATAAACATCACATTCCTAGACATGTTCTCAAATAGTCAATATAAACGTGCATTTATCAGACATCACATGTCTGTTTTATTCCTGAATTCTCTGATGCGCAGTATAAACGTGCATATTCGTACATCCCATATCTGATTTGGGCCATGCGGCCCATTACCCATCCTTACCTGTTGATTAGACCTCACTTCCCTGTAAGGCTTAGGAATTAATCATCAGTGTCACAGAGATGACGTGAAGGATAAAGAGATCACAGGATGACCCCACTACCAACCCAGATATCTTCTTCCTATAAATACCAAGACCCTGGGTAGTGCAGGGGGTTGGCATATTTTTTTAAAGAAACACTCTGTAAGAAATAGTCAAGAGATATCAATAATATCGACTGGTGGACTAGAGGGATTTTAACCTTCAAACCACCAAAAAAGAAAGGAGTGATCATCTACCCATGCTATTAGCTTCTCAAGACTAGAATATAGTTATTTTCATATTACGGTTTACCAATTTGCACTAATCCATCTTACTTATTCGTATAATTACCTGTTGGCGAAAAATTGCGTCAATAAGCCTAAATTACATAAGAAGAGCATGACTAGACTTATGTAAAAGACACTAATAAATTTAGAAGAAAATTTATTTAATTGTAACAAAGATATAGAAATGAAGAACAAAATAAAGAATCAATATATTAAAAATATAATGTAAAACATGAACTTCACTCTAGCCTTTCCACAAGAGAATTTAGCCTAAAATAGGCATTGTTTTCACTTAAAGTAATGTAAAAGAAATGAAAGAAAAATAAGAATAAAAATGTTTTTCTCTCTCACTATACTCTCCACACTTAATTCCACAATCTGATAAGTTTTTATTCCATTTGGTTCTCTATTTATAGTGGAAAATAGGACCCAAAATGTCTAAAATCGTGTACAAAATAGTGGGGGAAATGGCTGCAAAATTGGAGCAAAGTGGGACAAGTGGGACACGTGGCATGCATTAATTGGCTATCAGAAAAATGCTGCTGGTGGAGTGGGAGACACGGAGGTCACATGTCGACCAGTGAGAGGAGCTCGGCAAAAAGGCATCAGGCGGCTGGCAGGACAACGTGGGCACGTGGCGCATTCTGACTGGCTCGGCAAGGAGGCGTGGCAGGCAGGCAGGCGCGTCAGATGCGACTGGAAGCTGGCTCGGCTCGGCTAGAGTGGCTGGAAGGGGACACGTGTCGCTTGCTGGAGGAGCGACTCGGCTCTAGGCGGCTTGGCTGTGAAAATGGCAGGCTGCCATGTGGCAGTGTGGGCACTTGCTGAAGGCTTGGGCCTGGGCTATTTGGGCTTGATTTTGGGCCTATTTCACCTTCAAAAATACCACTTTTTCATAATTTCTTCAATTTTAATTCTTTCTTTCTTCTTTATTTTTCTTTGTGTGACAATACATTTTATTTCCTGAAAATTGAACGCAAATTAAATTAAAATTAATATTTTCAAATATAAAATATATGACAATAAATCCATGAAAATGTTAATTAAAACTTAATTAATTTTAAACTTTAAGATTAATAAAATGATACTTTTGAACACTATTCACAACCCCCAACCAGCTTATTGCTAGTCTCTAGCAATTCAAGCGCAATTAGAAATGTCAACATGATATATTTCACGTCAAAAATTATAAAAGAACTTAATTATTAACACACAATGTGAGTAATACGTCCACAAGAGTTATCAAAATTAGTTCGAGTAAATCTAGAGTTGTGAGTGTGTGCACCAAACTTGAACCTTCTTACCACAAACCATAGCACATAAAGCTCTCAAAATTTTGCCAAGTAAAAGTCTCAACTCCATTAACCTCTCATGTAATTGAAAATATTTAAAGTTAAGGATTTCGCTCATGGAGATGGAAATAAAGAAGTAAGCACTCATAAAATGGATATATATTTAGGACAAACTTTTAAATAAACATTGACACGAAGATAGGAAATAAACTATTTGGACAACCACCATAAAGAGTACCACAAAACAAGGTTTTCAGGAATTCTAAGTTAAATAGACAATCTCTACATTTATTCTAAGAGCCATAAGATAAAACATGAAATTAGTAAACACACCCTTTGTTTTTAATAGGAGAGACAACATAATTGAAATTGATAGAACTATTGCTCTTGTGTTTTTTTTTCTTTTTCTAATATTTCTTTTTCTTTTTCTTCTTTTTTTTTCTTGAAGAACATAACAAAAGGCTCTCTAATAAGATTTGTCTATAGAAAATATTATCCCTAAAACATCATCCATTCATACAACAATACCTTGTCCAAATAATTATAACCATTTCTAAGAATTAATAAAAAAAATTAAGTTGTTTTCTCAAGTCTCACCTCTCACAGAAAATAATGAATTCTTAAACAAGGAAAATTTCTAAGAAAATATGTGCTAATCAACCATCTTACCACAATGTTTGGCATGTGAATTAGGTAACTCTAGAGAAACTCTTAGTAATACAGATAACCAAAATTGACTCAAAAGTAACATTTTGCAAAAATAAATAAGTAATTTTTAAAAAATTTGACCGTGAAAATATTAATATGACAAAAATCAACATGAATGTGCATGAATATGCTCACCACCCCTAACCAAAATCTGACAATGTCCTCAATTTCTGAAAAGATAATAAATGTAAAAGAGCAGGGAAAGAGAACACTTGGATAGCGAGGGTCGAGTGATAGAGCGAATATTGATTCTCTAAAACATGAAAAATTGAAAACAAAAATGATAACAAATAAAAAGACAAAAGGGAAATAAACAGAAAACAAACCTATGTACAAAAAATTTGGAACACTACTCAGACTTGGTAAACCGGTTCCACGAGAGTGACTTCATCAGGTTGGGTCACCCTCCCTATGTAGTGTTTCAGTCGTTGGCCATTTACTTTAAATTCTCTCCCATCAGTTGGGTCAGTGACCTCAATAGCTTCGTTGGGAAAGACAATTTTCACAACATATGGGCCAGTCCACCTTGTTCTCAGCTTGCCAGGGTGGATATGCAAATGAGAGTCATAAAGATGCACTTGTTGGTTTGGCTCAAATTCTTTTCTTAGGATCTGCTTGTCATGGGCCGCTTTAATTTTAGCCTTGTAGATCCTAGAGTTGTCGTAAGCATCGTTTCTTAACTCTTCAATTTATGACAACTGAAGCTTACGATTGAGTCCTACCGCCTTGATATCAGAATGTAGGCTTTTAACTGCCCAATAAGCTTTGTGTTCAAACTCAACAGGAAGGTGGCAGGCTTTACCATAGACTAGCCTATAAGGAGACATACCAAGTTGAGTTTTGTAAGCAGTGCGATATGCCCAGTGAGCATTGAGAAGTCGTGAGGACTAATCTTTGCGGTCAGGATTAACCGTCTTTTCTAAGATTTTCTTAATTTCTTGGTTGGCTAACTCAGCTTGCCATTTTCTGTGGGTGATAAGGCAATGCAACCTTATGAATTACACCATGTTTTTGCAATAAGGTCTTGAAAGAATAGTTGCAAAAATTGGTCCCTTGATCACTTATGATAGCTTGTGATGTGCCAAACCTAAATAACACATTTTCCTTTAAGAATTTCACAACAGTTGTGTTATCATTATTTTGACAAGGCACAGCTTCCACCCATTTTAAGACAGTCTATGGCGAGGAGAATGTAAAGGTAGCCAGAAGAAGGTTGAAATGGTCCCATAAAGTCTATCCCCCAACAATCGAATATTTCTATTACAAGAATTGGGTTTAATGGCATCATATGTCGCTGGGACAAAGCACCTAATTTTTGACACCTTTCACATGATCGACAGAAATTGTTAGTGTCTTTGAACAAAGTGGGCCAATAAAGACCACACTGTAAGATTTTTACAGCAGTCTTTTTCATAGAAAAATGACCACCACGAGCTTCATTATGACAAAAGTTTAGAACACTAAAAATTTCATCATCTGGAATGCAACGTCTCATAATTTGGTCGGGGCAATACTTGAAAAGATATGGGTCGTCACAATAGAAGTTACGTACCTCGACCAAAAATTTACGTGTATCTTGTGCACTCCATGCAGTTGGAAGTTCGCCAGTCACTAAGTAATTAACGATATGAGCATACCATGGCAACTTAGTGACTGCGAAGAGATGTTCATCAAGGAAGTCATCTCGAATGGCTGGGCCATCAGCGGAATCAGAAAATTCAAGATGAGATAAGTGGTCCGCTACCACGTTTTGAACTCCTTTCTTGTCTTTTATGGTTAGATAAAATTCCTGTAACAGAAGGATCAACCTAATTAAACGCACCTTAGCATCCTTTTTGGAAAGGAGGTATTTTAAGGCGGAATGGTCCGTAAAGACTGTGATAGGTGAACCAATCAGGTAGGAACGAAACTTGTCAAGTGCAAATACTACAACAAGTAACTCTTTTTCAGTAGTAGAATAGTTCATCTGAGCACTATTAAGAGTTCTACTTGCGTAATACACAACGAAGGGCTTCCCTTCCCTTCTTTGACCTAAGACGGCCCCTATAGCATAATTGCTAGCATCACACATGACTTCAAATGGTAAGTTCCAATCTGGTGACTGAATGATAGGTGCGGAAGTGAGTATTGCAACGAGCTTTCGGGAAGATTCCTCACACTCAGGTGTCCAACTGAACACAACATCTTTTGCTCGGAGGTTTGACAAAGGGAGAGCAATTGTTGAGAAATTTTGTATGAACCTCCAATAGAATCCTGCATGCCCAAGAAAAGATCGAATGTCTTTAATAGTCTTAGGGGTGGGCAGCTTTGATATGAGTTCAATCTTTGATTGATCGACCTCAATTCCTCGTTCCGACACGACATTCCCCAAGACTATGCCTAATGGCCCCATGAAATGACACTTTTCCCAGTTAAGTACCAAGCCTTTCTCTTTGCAACGTTTAAGAAGACTCTAAATTGAGAAGGCTTGACTGAAAGGAATCTCCAAAGACTGTCAAATCATCCATGAATACTTCCATACATTTCTCGATCATATCACTAAATATGCTCATCATGCATCGCTGGAAAGTGGCTGGAGCATTGCACAGGAAAAATGGCATATGCCGGAAGGCAAGAGTACCAAAAGGACAAGTGAATGTGGCCTTATCCTGATCTTCTAGGGAAATCTCAATTCGACAATACCCTGAATAACCTTCGAGAAAACTATAGAAAGGATGACCTGCCACACGTTCCAATATTTGATCGATGAATGGAAGTGGAAAATGGTCTTTGCTGGTGGCTGCATTTAATTTTCTATAATCAATGCACATGTGCCACCCAGTTGTGACCTTGGTAGGAACAAGTTCCCCTTTTTCATTTTGTACCACTGTGACCCCTGATTTCTTGGGAACAACCTGAGTTGGGCTAACCCATTTACTATCAGCAACAGGATAGATTATTCCAGAATCAAGAAGTTTCAAGACTTCAGTCTTAACTACTTCCTTCATCGTTGGGTTTAATCTTCTTTAAGGCTCACGACGTGGTATAGCCCCGTCTTCCAATTGAATGTGATGGGAGAAAATTAAAGGACTAATACCTTTGATGTCAGTTTTCGTCCATCCTAGTGCATCTCTTTGTTCTTGCAACTCATTAATGAGTTGGTGCTCTTGTGTGGCATTGATATTGGAAGATATTATGACACGAAAAGTGTTGTCAGCTCCCAGGAAAACATGCTTAAGATCGTCAGGAAGTTGGGCTAACTTTGGTTCAGGAACTTGTTCAATGGATGGTTTTGGTGTTTCTCGATATTGAGGGAGTTCCTCAAAGATTGGATTCCAAAACATAGTTCTTCTAGCCTGTGAGTTGTACGCCCTAAATATCCACGGGTTATTAGCGAGCTGGAGAACAGCATAATCCTATCAGCCACGTGGAAGCCACCTACCCGGAGCTGCTGTTACGAGTTCCTACCTCTTTAGCTCGAGGTAGCCAAAGGTTTAGTAAGAACACTTGAAGACATCGGGTCAGCAGTGTGGGCACCACAAGCTAGGAGTACATCAAGCTCGAGGTACGACCTGGAGCTGACACGTTCGACCCTTTGTGAAGTCAACCATGCAATGTAAACGTGCGCATATCAGACATCACATGTCTGATCCGTTCCTAAATTCTCGGACACGCAGCATAAACGTGCGTGTTCAGGCACCCCACGACTGATTTGGGCCATGCGGCCCATTATCCCCCTTACCCATTGATTAGACCACACTTCATTGTAAGGTTTTAGGAATTAATCATGAATGTCACAGAAGTGACATGATGGGTAAGGAGGTCACGGGATGACCCCCTTTGCCAACACCCAAGTGTCCTCTCCCTATAAATATGGAGGCCCTGGGCATTGCAAAGGGTTGGCTTCTAATTGGTAAAGAAACACCCTGTAAGGAATACCAGAGATATATCAATAATATTGACAGGTGGACTAGAGGGATTTTAAACTTCGAACAACCTAAAAAGAGTAAACGAGTTATAACCTTCCTTTGAGATTATTCACATATTACGGTTCATCATTTAGCACTAATCCATCTCTTTATTCATATAATTATCTATTGCCAAAGAACCGCGTCAATAGTTTGGTGCTTTCATTGAGAGGGTTTTAGAATGGTGCTATTGCAAAAAACCCAACCATGGTGGTTACTCGCTCAAGGCATGGTAACGAAGCGAACCAACATGATGGGCAGGAGGCCCACCATGCCGCCATATCCGATGAGCAAAACCCTGAGGTTTAGCAGCGACCGGGAAAGCAGCCAATGGGCCTAGACGACACTGGAAGTTTGGCCCCCCGGCAGCCCAATCCGAACCCGGATTTCTACACGGCGGTAGAAATGGAAATGCACAGTTGAGGAGTCAGCTCGCAAAAGCAAACAAGCAGATCGAATAGGTTTTGGCCTAATTACCCCTCTTGCAACCGACGCTAACGTCGGAAAGAGGCAAGGTGGGATTCATAAGTCCCGCCGGGGTAACCGGTCCAAGCCCAATCGGTCAGTCAGACCCTCGACATCAAATTCTACTCCCACGTCACACCACCACGAAACTGTATTTGAGGAACTTCCTAGGGCCGATCAGCAATTCAGCTGATCGTTCCGGACCTCAACTCCTAGCTCAGTTCCACCCTTGAGTGCACCCAGGAGGGCTCAAGGCAGCTCGCGAAGGAGATCGGGGGAGGGCTCGTGATGAAAGCCCTCCCCGGCCAGCCGTCCTGCACCACGATCAGACCACCGAGCGCAAGACGCGGGGGATGGTAGAGCGGAGAGGCTGTGACCTAGCTTAATTCGCCCTAACAAGACTAGGATCGCGTCACCAGTTAGACATACTCCATCACCAATAAGATACCCATCTCCTCCCCGTCCAGTTCGAGACATTTCGGCTCATGGGAGCAGCAGGAGAAATCCTCCTTCCGTCGGACCTTCCCATCGTAGCTGGGCGCCCAGGGAAATCCCTGATCCTCACCCTCAGTGGCGGGCTCCGAGTTTTTCAAATGGAAGTTACTGGACCGGGAGTAATCGAAGTGGTAGGTTCGGCGAAGACCTGCGCCAATGTTTGAGTTCGGCTCAAAGCCCTCAGGCCACCCCGAGGGCCGACATCCGAGATCGCCTCAACTCTTAGAGATTAGGCCCAGCTAGAAATGGTAGTCATGCTCACCAGGGGGAGGGCCTATCTAAAGTACGTGACAGCAGGAATGTCCCACATAACCTATCTCAAGATAGGAGGGACTATAACCCGCCTAACACGAACAATGGAACTGGAGCTGTTGAACAGCCCCAGAACAACCAAAGAAGCAAGGACCAAACCTTGGAACGACTGGCTTAGATGGAGGAGCTGATGAGGAAGCTCCTATCAGAAAAAGAAAAAGATGAGTACGACTCGGGGGACGAACTCGAGCTCTTCGCTCCCAGCATAGCAGCCACGGCATATCCACCTGGTTTCCGTATGCCCCACTTTTCCAAATTCAATTGAGACGGGGACTCGTCAGATCACTTAGGTATGTTTAACACCCTGATGATGGCCCACAACATCGGTCCCGAGCTGAGGTGTTTAATATTTCCTATCACCTTGACCGGGCCGACCAGGCAATGGTTCAAACAGAGTAAAAAGCAGTCCATCAGCTCGTGGAAAACCTTTTCTGCCGACTTCAAGAGGGCATTCCGAGCTTCTCAGGCCGCCTGCGTCAAAGCCGACACCTTAGCAAATGTAAGACAACAGCCCGAGGAACCTTTGAGAGCTTACCTGAGCAGATTCGCAAACGCTGCGGCTGGAGTCAGGGACTGGGATCCCAGTCCTCAAGGCCATAAGTTTGGAACTATCATCTGCGTTTGCGTTTGCGAATCTGCTCCAGCCGCAGGAACCAGCCAAGCCCTTGAACAGCCCACTGGAGTGGGAACGGAGGTCGTGACAGCGACCTAAACCGTAATACAGAATAACCAGTTTGGTGGAGGCAAGAGAAAAAGGAGCAGCGAGGGTGGCTAGCACGGCCCGAAGAAGAACAAGTCCGTAGAAAATTTTAAGCCAATCTACGCGACTTACACCGAGCCCACTGTAACGACCCAAATTAGCTAATAAGGCTTAAGGGCCTTGATTAGCGTGCCAGGAGGGCATGACGGGATTTATGTGTGATATTTATAAATTAAATGCATGATTGTGATTTAAAGCATGTTATATGACTATTTGTTTATCTGAGATGCATGACTATGTATATTAGTATGCATGTAGGCCCGGATCGTGTTAGAAGGGCATAATTGTAATTTTGGCCATGTTAGGCATAACTGTATTGATATGTGATGATTGTTGAGACCACACCGTGATGTGGATGTTTCTGTGATTTGTGACTTGAGGCGATCCCAGTAAGCAGGCTAGCGGAAATTCATGATGGGAATTTATACCCGGCTCGGGGCGAGCCTGGAGGTATGAACAGGAATTTAGAGAAATAGATTGAGATTTATTTTGATGATGGGGGATAATTATTTGGTGATTTATCAGGTATTGGGAAGCAACGGGAAAATATTAGAGACACTTGAGGATTAGCGGGAATTGGTTATATGACTAAAACGCCCCTTTAGGGACTTAAAGGTTTAGAATTTAATAGGGTGGGCATTTTGGTCATTTGGCCTTTAAAGATAGATTTTTAAGGCTTTATATTTTGAGTGGGATTGTTAGAGAGTGTGAATGCTGAAGGAAAGAAAGAAAAAAAAAAGGAAAGAAGGAAAAGAAGAGGGAAAACAGAGGGGTGGTTCGGTTGTGAACTCTTGCACCATTTTTCCCTCCATTTTTCTTGGAGCAAAGCTTGGTGGAGAGCAATGATAGGCTGAGCATCAAGGATCTTGGGTTAGGCTTGAGGATTGGCTAGGGGTTAGCAAGATCACATCAGAAGTTTGAGGTAAGTTCTTGGAGATTTCTGTTTTAGGGTTTTGGCTGGTTTGAGCTGTGTTTTGAACTGAGTTATTGGGAACTTTAGGGGATTTCTGGGCAAGCTTTGAGGATGAACAAGCTAAGGAGGCCTAGGGTTGAATCAAGGTCGAAATTGCATCAATGGTAAGAATTCTAAGCCTTTAACTTTGTTGTTGAATGAATTTCTGGTTTTTGAGTTCATCATGTTAGATTTTGAGATTTGGGTTGAATGTGATTGGGTTTTGAGTTCTTGGGATGCTCGGGATGAGTGTGGAGTGTGTATAAGCTTGATTTTGGGTTTGGAAAAGGTTTGGACAAGTTTGGAGTTGAAATGGGAGAAGAAAATCGCAAGATGCGATTTTTGGTTCTGCTGGGCTGCAACTAGCGCTACAGCGCTAGTCAGTGGGCGCTGTAGCGCTAGCCCCTGTTCTGGGGGGAGTGTTCTGCTTGTAGCGCTACAGCGCCCTCTTTAGAGCGCTGTAGCGCTGCACTATTCACAGAGGTGAATTTTTGGGTTTTTATGAGGGTTTTTGACCTAGGGTTCGGGGCTCGATTCCGCCACTTTGTTTTGGGGATTTAGGACTTCCCGGGGGCTCGGGATTGGTCCCGAGGCTAGGTATTCGGACTTGGGGTTCGGTGTTGACTTTGACATATGTTTGTGCCTAGGTGTACGCTAAGGCTCAAGTGGGATCGTGCTCAAGGAGTCAGGTGATCTAAGCTATTGAAGGGAAAGGTAAGAAAACTATAACACCCGTAGGATAGGGCATGGGCCCATAGTGTGATTGCGGGGCACGGCCCTATATTGCATGTTGCATGATGAAATGATTGCCGGGCATGGCCCTCTATTGCATTACATGTTAGGGTGCAGATTTAAATGAATTGATATTTGTTTGAATGTGTTTGATTTATGCTATATATGATTATAGTGAATTGCACGGCTATGGCTGAGGGCGGCAAGGCCGAGAACGGCAGCGGGGCCGGAAGTAACACCTAGCACATGGGATACTATGGTCAGGGCAGGGCCCGGGACCCACAGGATATGTGTGAGATCCTGCGGTGAAGACCGAGACCCCAGGCTTCGGTAAGGCTTCGGGGACGGCATGGCCGTGTTTGCTTAGTCTATGGTTGACTTGTTTATGTGTGGATTATCTGTTATGATAAATTGTATAAATTGCTTATGTTATGTTCTGCATGAGTTTTCTTGCTGGGCTTCGGCTCACGGGTGCTCCGTGTTGCAGGTAGGGCAAAGTCTGAGTCAACCAACCATGAGTACGGAGAGCGTGAAGCGACGCGTACATGTTTGGCCTGCCCGACTGCTTTGGTTGGGGGTTTATTTGAAAATGGCTGTAATAATCTATGATTTTATGATTTATCAACTGTAAACTTATTTCAAGATGTAAATAGTTTTCAAACTTTATTTTGGGATCCCAAATGTTTAATAATAGAATTTTTAATGAAATGACGCATTTTCAAATATTACAGCCTTAACTTTTAACTAGTCACACTTTTGTTTCAAAACCTCGGTTAGCGAGTCCATTGCACACTGTTTTGTCTTAAAAACTCACTTAGTAACGGCTCTAAGGAAGTAGGGCATTACACCCACCAACACAAGGGAGAACATTTTCCTAGCGAACTCTGCTCGCCTCCCCTGGAAGAAGCCGGAGCCTTTGAAGCATCAGAAGGCTAAGTGAGATCCCTCCAAGTTTTGTCAATTCCACAACGACATTGGCCACAACAGTGATGATTGTAGGCATCTGAAGGATGAGATCGAGACTCTCATCAGAGCCGGACCCTTGGCTCAGTATGCGCGGAATAGAGCTCCCGCCGGTCAACCAGCTCCAGAAGTTTTAATAAGTCAGCCCGGGTCTCGGATAAATCAGGACACCCCTCCTCCTGTGATAGGAGGAGAGATCTCCACGATCTCTGGAGGCCCCCATCAGGCCAGCACGAGCAGAGGTGCCCAGAAGAGATATGTCAACGAACTAAAAGCTCATAATGGAGTAGAGTTTGTCCCAGAGCAGCATCTACCCAAACAGCAACGATTGGAGAGGCAACCAATCATATTCACCGAGGAAGATGCCAGTCACGTCCAGTTCCCTCATAACGACCCTCTGGTCATCGCTGCCCAGCTCGCCAACCAGAGAGTTAGGAGGATACTGGTCGACAATGGGAGCTCGGTGAACCTGCTGTTCCGGTCTACGCTGGAAAAGATGGGTTTGTCTGTCACTGAGTTGAAAGCCACTTCCATGATGCTGTATGGATTTTCTGGAGAAGGGTCAGCAGCAATATGAATGATCGAGCTGGTGATTACCCTAGGAGAGGGACCCCGGACTGTCTCAAAACTCCTCGAGTTTGTGGTCATCGATTGTCCTGCCACGTACAATGCTTTTTTGGGCCGACCTACTTTGATAGCGTTTGAAGCAATAACCTCCATCCGTCACCTCGCACTAAAATCCCTCTCTTCCACGGGGATATGCACTGTCCGAGGTGATCAGCTCGCTGCCAGGGAATGCTATAGCATTTCTATGAAGGAAAAATCAATACCCGGGCAGCAGACGATGACCATCCCGGGGGAGAGTGAGGAATCTCAGGAAATTGTGCCTAGTCCTGAGATTGAAAAACCTCAGAATTCCAAAGGGAACGATATCATCTTACATAATGATATCGACCCCAGAGTAGGCGAGGATAGATCCGAGCTCCAGGCCATCGAAGAGCTCGAGGAGGTAAATATTTACCCACAGGACCCCTCGAAGGTGGTGAAGCTCGGGAAAAATCTATGTAGCAAGAGGAAGGCGGAGCTGATTAGGTTTCTGCGAGAAAATCTAGATGTGTTCTCCTGGTCTCATGGAGACATGATAGGGATCAGTCCGAGCGTAATCATGCACACCCTCCACTTGGATAAAAGTGTGCCTGCAAAATCCCAGAAACAAAGGCGCCTAGGAACAACCCGAGCTGAGGCCCTAAAGGAGGAAGTACCTCAGCTCTTAAAGTGCGGCTTTATCCGCAAAGCGAAGTTCCCGATCTGGGTCGCCAATCCTGTGTTGGTCCCGAAACACAACGGGCAATGGCGGACCTGCATCGACTTCTCCGATCTGAACAAAGTCTGCCCCAAAGATTGCTTCCCTTTGCAAAGGATTGACCAATTGTTAGATGCCACGGCAGGGCACGAGCTTATGTCTTTTATGGATGCATACTCGGGCTATAACCAGATTGCCATGAATCCAGCAGATCAGGAACACACAAGCTTCATGACCCCAACTAACGTTTATTGTTACAAGGTCATGCCCTTCGGGCTAAAAAACGCCGGAGCTACGTACCAGAGGTTGGTAAATAGGATGTTTACCAATCAAATCGGGAAAAATATGGAAGTGTATGTTGACAACATGTTGGTCAAGTTCAAAACTGCCGATAACCATATCTCCGATCTGGAGGAATGCTTTAAGGTACTGAGAGAATACGGCATGAGGCTAAACCCCCAAAAGTGTACTTTCGGGGTCGCGTCGGGAAAATTCCTCGGTTTCATTGTCAACACCAGAGGAATAGAAGCGAACCCTGATAAGATCAGGTAGCTACTCGAGATGCCCTCACCCCAATCGCGAAAAGACGTTCAGAGTCTGACAGGAAGGGTGGTGGCCCTTAATCGGTTTATTTCTAAATCTACCGACAAGTGTCTGCCATTCTACAACCTGCTCCAAGGAAATAAAAAATTCGAGTGGACCGAGGAATGCGAACGTGCCTTCCTCGACCTGAAATCACATTTAGCCGAGCCGCCCGTATTATCCAAACCAACAGTAGGAGAGCCTCTTTTCCTTTACCTAGCTGTCGCGGAAGATGCAGTTAGCGCCGTATTAGTCCGAGAAGAAGACTGGTCTCAAAAGTCAGTCTATTACATCAGCAAGAGGCTTCTCGGAGCTGAGTCCCGGTATCCATTGATGGAAAAAATGGCTTTCTACCTTATTATGGCCTCCCGAAAGATCAGGCCATATTTCCAGTCCCACTCAATACACGTCATAACTGATCAGCCTATAAGGCAGGTTTTGCAGAAACCTGAAGCATCGGGGCGTCTATTGAAGTGGGCTATCAAGCTCAGCCAATTTGAGATACTATACATACCATGAACTGCAATTAAAAGTCAGGCCTTGGATGATGTCGTGGCAGAGTGCACAGGGTTCCAGGAAGCTCCGGACCCGGATCTGGTAGAAGAGTCTGCTCAGGCCTCACGGAAGGTCTTCATAGATGGCTCGGCTAACGAGAATGGCTCCGGGGCTGGAATCATATTGATATCCCTAGAGGGACATCAATTCCACTTGGCGTTACGGTTCAGATTCAAAGCGTCCAACAACGAGGCTGAATACGAAGCTTTATTGGCTGGGCTAATGGTGGCCTAGGAGCTGAAGGCCAGCTCCGTCCAGTGTTACAGCAACTCCCAGCTCATGGTAAACCAAGTGTTAGGAGAATACCAAGAACGGGGAACCAAGATGGCTGCTTACCTGGCCAAGGTAAAGAGAGAGCTATCTGCATTTGAGCGCGGCTCAATCGAGCAGATACCTCGGGAGCAGAATGCCAACGATGACGCCCTGGCAAAGCTCACTACCTCGGGGGAAGCGGAGACTTTGGGGCTGGTACCGGTAGAGTTCTTGGAAAGACCAATCATAGAGGAAGTCAGGGCGGAGGTCGAGATGATTGACGCCAGACCGACTTGGGTGACTCCCATCCTCGAGTATCTCACAACAGGAAAGTAACCCGAAGAGTGAAATGACGCAAGGCGGATACTTTACCAGGCTCCAAGGTATACAGTGATGGATGGAATATTATACCGGCGTGGGCACTCTTTACCTCTCCTATGGTGTTTTCTGCCAAGCGTGGCGAAGACCATTTTGCAGGAGGTGCAAGAAGGTTTTTGCGGAGATCACGCTGGGGGTCAAAGCCTGGCCCTGAAGGTACTAAGGCAAGGGTATTATTGGCCCACTTTGTCAAAGGACTCGATCTCCTACGTAAAAAAGTGTGACAAGTGCCAGCAGTTTAACCGGGCTCCCCTGGTCAAGCTAAAGATGATCTTATCCCCATGGTTGTTCGCGATCTGGGGTATTGGCCTGGTTGGTGCCCTCCCTACTCGAAAGGGAGGAGTTTGATACGCGGAGGTGGCTATCGACTATTTCACCAAGTTGGCAGAAGTAGAGCCCCTGGCGATGATCACTTCAAAGAGAGTCCTTGACTTTGTGGTCAAGAGTATTATCGTGGCCAAAGAAGGTCGTGTCGAATAATGGAACGCAGTTCAATGGCGACCTCTTCACCGAATTCTGCGAGAGGCACGACATTGTCAAAAGCTCCTCCTCCATGGCATACCCCCAGACCAATGGGCAGGTCGAGTCTGTCAATAAGACGCTAAAGGAAAGCCTTAAGAAAAGGCTGGATGAAGCCAAGGGAGTCTGGCCCGAACAGCTCCTCTAGGTACTATGGGCATACCAGACCTCACATCGAACGTCGACGGGTCATACTCCTTTCTCCCTAGCTTTCGGGAGTGAGGCAGTCCTTCCTGTCGAAGCAAAGGTAGCCCCGCATAGAGTCTAGGCATTTGACCAAGACTAGAATGACGAACTGCTCTGCGCGTCCCTCGACCTAATTAACGAAAAACGAGAAGATTCACAGCTGCAGCTCGCACAGTATCAGCAAAAGATCACTCGTTATTTCAACTCAAAGGTCAAGAAACACGTCTTTAGCGTTGGCAACCTGGTACTCAGAAGAGTCTTCCTGGCCGGTAAGTGTAACGCCCTACTACCTTAGAGCCGTTACTAAGTGAGTTTGAAAATGGAAATTGTGCAACTAACAGACTCTACGAGGTTTCTAAAACCAAAAGCGTGACTAAACCAGAGTTTAAGGCTGTACTCTTTGAAAATGTTTAGTTTCATTGAAAACATTATGTATCAAAAATCTGGGATCCCAAAAATAAGGTTACAAAATATTTACAACTCAAAAATAGGTTTACACCAGGTTAACTATCAAAAGAATAAGTTAATACAGCCATATACAAAATGCCCCCAACCAAAGCAGTCGGGCAGGCCGAACATGTACGCGCCGCCCCCACACTCTCCATACTCATGGCCGGTTGACTGACTCCTTGCTTTTACCTGCCACACAGAGCACCCGTGAGCCGAAGCCCAGCAAGAAAACTCATACAGTATATAACATATGCATAGAATATACCTGACATATAATCCACTGATAAATAGGGAAACCATCAGACTGAACAACCATGGCCATGCCGCCCCAGAGGCCTTACCAAAGCATGGGGTCTCGATCCTTACCGTAAGGATAACTCATGTATCCATTAGGTCCCACCCTGGCTACAAGCATCCTATGTGCTAGGTGTTACTTCCGGCCCCAAGGCCGTTCTCGGCCTTCACTGCTCTCGGCCTTAGCCGTTCATTTCATTATAATCACACATATAGTACATTTCGAAATAATCATTCAAACATATAATAATTCATTTAAGGTTATACATTTGCACATAATACAATCTAGGGCCATGCCCTGAAATAACTCTGTGGGCCCATGCCCTGTCCTCGGGTGTTACGGTTTTCTTACCTTTCGATTCGATAGCCTTGATCACCTGACTCCTCGAGCACGATCCTACTTTAGCCCTAGCGCTTACCTAAGCAAAATCCATAATTCAAAGTCATTACCAAACCTTATGTCCAAAACCTAGCCTCGGGACCAATCCCGAGCCCCCGGGAAGTCCTAGATCCCCAAAACAAAGTGGTGGAATCGAGCCCCGAACCCTAGGTCAAAATCCCTCAACAAAAGCCCAAAAATCCCCTTCTGTGAACAGTGCAGTGATACAACGCTCTAAAGAGGGCGCTGTAGCGCTACAAGCAGAACCACACCCCCCAGAAACAAGGGCTAGCGCTACAGCGCCCACTGACTAGCGCTGTAGCGCTAGTTGCAGCCAGACCACACCCAAAAATCGTTTCAGCGATTTTCCTTCAACCATTTCAACCCCAAACTTGTCCAAATCTTTTCCAAACCCAAAAACAAACTTATCCACACCTCACACTCATCCCAAGCATCCCAAGAACTCATACCCCGAGCTCAAGCAACCCAAAACTCAAGATCTACCATAATGAACCCAAAAACCAGAAATTCATTCAACAACAAAGATAAGGTCTTAGAAATCATACCGTGGATGGAAATTCGACCTTGAGTTGAAACCTAGACCTCCTTAGCTTGCTCCTTTACAACCTTGACCTGATTTCCCCAAAAATCCCATCTATTTAGCTCAAATACACAGCTCAAACCAGTCAAGCCCTAAAACTGAATCTCCAAGAACTTACCTCAAATTTCTGATGTAATCTTGCTAATCCCTTGCCAATCCTCAAGTCTAGCTTAGGGTCCTTGATGCTCAGCCTACCCTAGCTCTCCACTGAGCTTAACTCCAAGAAAAAAGAAGGGAAAATGGTGGGAGAGCCACAAACCGATTCTTTTGGAACAAAACCTTTCTGTTTTCTCTCTTTTCCTTTTTCTTCCTTCTTTCTTTCTTTTTCAGCCTTATAACTCTTTTTTTTTCTACTAACTCCACTAAGTATAAAGCCCCCTTTAACTTATCTCTAACAAGCCTAAAGACCAAAATGCCCTCCCTAATAATTCTAAACCTTTTTGCCCATGTAGGGACATTTTAGTCCTATTACCCAAATTCCCACTAATTCCTCAAGTGTTCCTAATAATTCCCGCTCGCTACCCAATACCTGATTAATCACCAATAACACATTCCTCATCATCCAGATTAACCTCAATATATGTTTTCCAAATTCTCATTTAAACTCCCCAGGCTTAACCCAAGCCGGGTATAGATTCCCGCTTTGACTTTTCCGCTAACCCGCTCATTCTAGGATCGTCTCGAGTCACAGATCACAGATATCAACACAGTCATGCCCAAAATGGCCAAATTACAAATATGCTCTTTCTAAGATAATCAGGTCTACATGCATACTAATTCACATAGTCATGCGTCTCAAATAATCAAATAGTCATATAACGTGCATTAAATCATAATCATGCATTAAACTCATTAAAGTCACACACAAAATCCCATTATTCCCTCCAGGCACACTAATCAAGGCCCTTAAGCCTTATTAGTGATTTTGGGTCGTTACAGTAAGGATCCCAAGGACGGAGTGTTGGGACAAAACTGGGAAGGGCTCTATCAAATAACCGAGGTTGTGAAAGAAGGAACCTTCAAGCTATCTTGGCTTAACGGAGAATCAGTCCCACGAACTTGGAACGCTATACACTTAAAGAAATATTATCAATAATATATTTGTAAGGCTTAATTAAAAAAGCCATCTTTTGTTTATCAAGTAATAAGAGTTAATGTTTTTGCACTATTGTATATGTTTGTGGATGTAACGTCAAGTAACCACGAAAGACCCTTTCCTGATTACTTGGGGGCATATATCCTGGATACAACCAGGTCTGAAAAAACTTAGAAGTTAGTTCAAATTGATTGATAAATATTTTTCTTAAAAAGCACGAGATATCGATTAAGGATTAACACGAACTAAGTTTTTGGAAATTAATATCCTGGATACAACCAGGTCCGAAAACTTAGAAGTTAGTTCAAATTGATTGATCGATGTTTTTCTTAAAAAGCACGAGATATCGATTAAGGATTAACACGAACTAAGTTTTTTAAAAATTAATGTCCTGGATACAACCAGGTCTGAAAACTTAGAAGTTAGTTCAAATTGATCGATCGATGTTTTGCTTAAAAAGCATGAGATATCGATAAAGGATTAACACGAACTAAGTTTTTAAAAATTAATGTCCTGGATACAACCAGGTCCTAAAACATAGAAGTTGATTTAAATTTATTGATCAATGTTTTTCTTAAAAAGCGCGAGATATCGATAAAGGATTAACATGAACTAAGTTTTTAAATTAATGTCCTGGGTACAACCAGATCTTAAGACTTAGAAGTTGGTTCAAATTGATTAACAGATGTTTTTTCCCAAAAAGAATGAAATGTCAATCATAACACCAACAGAAACTAAGTTCTCACCAAATGCGTTGAAGAGGAGTAACAATAAAGTCAAAACAAAGATATGTAAATAGATTAAAATAAATCTAAGGAAATCGATTGTCTCGAGGATAAAAAACCTCGTAATATAAAGTTACAAATAAAAATAAAAGAGAAAGGAGCAAAAATCCTAAGCCCCGCCAGGCCATTCTGATGAAGTCACCCCCTCGGCATACTGCTCGGTTGCAGTGAAAGTCTCCCCGGTCTCAGAGGGTGCCTCTTGTTGAAGGCGAGCTTTGAACTTCTCCTAGAAGGACTCCCACACGTCCGACCCCAGGAAGGAAAAGTCATTATCCTGGTTGAAGGCCCAGCAGTGGTACAACATGGCCTCCATGGGGGAGCTGGAAGATGCCCTCTCCGCCACAAGGGAGGCTCTGGCCTCTTCAAGTTCAACCTTCGCGGCGACCAGGGCGACCTTAGTAGCCTCAGCCTCCAGCAGTTTGGCCCAAGATGCCTCTAGGTCAGCTTTCGCAGCAACCGAGGCGGCCTGCGCAACCTTCTCGCTTTCTCGGGCAGTCGCGAGGGCAGCTTTGGCATCCTGCTCCTGTTGTTGAGCGGACGCGAGGGCGACCTGGGCTCCTGTTGTAGTTTAAATTTTAAAGAGTCGTGGTTTAAATTTTAAGGCTTGTGACATAAATTTTAAAAAAATGTGGTTTACATTTTAAGCATTATGGTTTAAATTTTAAATAGTTATGGTTTAAATTTTAAAAAGTCATGATTTAGATTTTCAAGGATCATGATTTATATTTTATATGGTCGTGGTTTAGATTTGAAGTCTTGTGCTTTAACTTTTACAAGTCGTGGTTTAAATTTTAAGCCTTCTGAATTAAATTTTAAAGAGTCGTGGTTTAAATTTTAAGCCATATGGTTTAAATTTTAATTCTTGTAGTTTATATTTTAAGCTTTGTGGTTTGTATTTGGAAGAATTGTAGTTTAGATTTTATGCCTTGAAGTTTAAACTTTTAATGGGTTGTGGTTTAAATTTTATGTCTTGAAATTTATATTTTAAATAATTGTGGTTTAAATTTTATGTTTTGCAGTTTAAATTTTAAAGAATTATGGTTTAGATTTTATGTCTTGATATTTATATTTTAAAGATGAATTTTTCATAGATTGAATACAATCCTATAAATGTAGTTGTCACACATATATATGACACACTACAATTAGAATACATTTCTTATTTAATTACAATATGACACATATAATACATACTACAACAACACTTAGTTATATGTGCTCAAATAAGAATAATTTGAGAAGTCTCATGATAAGAATGAGTAAAGTTTAACTAAATATATTTAGTAACTAATTTTAGTTAACTGCAACCAAAACAAAAAACTGTGGGAAGTTCTCAACTTCTCTCTGTTTGTTTTAATCTTACTTTTATGATTTGGGGGGCTTGATGAAATAGGTTCTCAGATTGGGCGTAATCCACCCATAGTTAGAACCATATATTTTATTACAAATAAAGAAGTAAAACATCGCAAAAACACGTGAGAGGTGGAGAGACAATTTGGGCAATTATATATTAGGTGGGAGCAAAAATAGTAAGTACAAGTGATGGTTTTGTCGGTATTATACTGGTCGTCATATGATAAACTACCAGAAACCATATAATGTATTGGACTAGGGTGAAATACCCCATACTAGTAAAAGAAACTAGCAAATAATGATAGCCTCTACTCCATATGTGTTTTCGTCCCCACCATTCTCTTCCAATGACTGACTATGCAATAATACAAGTTGGACAAAATAAAAGTATGTACATCATTCAAAACCATTTGAGTAATCCTTTAAAAAAAAAAAAAAAAAGTGAGTAGTAATAATAGCTACATTGCTATGTATTTTACTCTCTTTTTTTTTTTAAATGGATTAATTTTTATAATCAAGCATTTTAAATATAAATTTTAAATGTTTCTTACTATTATTTTTAATCAAAAAGTAGGTCTTCCACTATCAGTTTGGAATTATTTCCAAACATTTATCTATTTACTTCGAATACAAATTGTTCTCATTAATACTCAATTTGCATATCAATATTATTATTATTTTTTATGAAATATCAAAATAACTTTTATGATTCAAATTACATAGTAAATTTCAATTTCACTTATTAAAAAAAAAAAATTTAATCTTAGTAAAAAACACGAGAACAACACACTTGATTAAAATCGAGACAAACAGAATTTTTTACCCCTAAACTATGGTCATTGTAGAGTCTTACCCCTTGAGAACAACTCCCAAAATATGTATCTACATTCTTAGAGCTAATATTTCTATGTTTAGTGCTAATAAATTTAATTTCGGCTAAATTAAGTTAATTAAGTAGACATTCGTACTTCAAGGGACATAGTTCTAGGAGGAGGAAGGAAAATCCTATTTTTCCTTAAAATTGTGATATTTATATCCATAGTACTTTTTCGACGGCCATAAAAAGTAAAAAAAACTTAAATTTATCAAATTGAATTTTATTTAGGAATGATAAATTTATAAGATTCAAAATTTGTGTTTCTTTATGTGCTATCTAAAAAATTGAAGGATGATGTGATGTTATGTACAAAATTGAATGGTCACATTATAATATCACAGTGTTGAATCCACAATAACACTGCATGGATTGAATCATAAGATTGTATTATGTCTCAAGTTTTGAACAGTTTTCCTTGGGGATAAGATTTACATTAGTGTCATTGAATAAATTCAAGGATGATGGTCCATGATTCATTCCAATACTTTGCTTGAACATTGAACTCTTCCTTTGGGTTTGAGTGAGGCTCAAGGTTTAACAGTTGTGTAAAGACCCGACTAATTTCAGGACCTTGGACCTTTAAAACTACTGAAACATAACTACTATCTTTTCGATATATATATATAATAATAATAATCAAACTTTAATATTAATACTTAGAAAAATCTGAAAATACAGGATCCCATTGTTCATACATAAAATAATAAAGAGAACAAAATCTTTAATGGAGAAAATACAGGATCTCACATAGTCACACATCTATTCGATTAATTCCACATATATAAACCCTCCCAGCACAGTAATCAAGGCTCTTAGCTTTAATAACAAATTTGTGACGTTAGAATTATCCTCTCCTTATTAAAATTCCGTCCTTGAAATTTATTCAAACGTCTTGAGATACTAATCCCGCGAATCTGACTATAACTTTAAAGTCTAGTCCTTTACTTTGCTATTCCTTGTGACACCCTTACTAGAGTAACAATTTTATTTATAGGACTTTACCTTCTTCTATTAGGGATTTCCACTGACATCCCAGGGCTTCTTCACCCAATCAGGGGTAGTACTCGACACCTCTGTCTTTAACATTGGCACCAGTAACTTCTTATGAGCATTTACCAATACTGGGGTAAAGGTAATCTGTAGGCCCCTAGCCTAATCTTGGTAAGGATCTTACAAGTCTATCGAATCTAGAGTCGAAACTCCTTTTTCTTTCCCAAACTATCTTATCCTTTTTAGTCCACCAAACTCGAAGAAGCACAAAGTCTCCAATCCTAGAACTACACATTCCCATGTTTAAATTTGCGAACTCTTATGTCGTTTAAATAAAGCAGACACTCTTGCCCTATCAATCCTTAAATACTTCATTGGTTCCTGTTATCCCCATTTCCTTCATGGGCTCTGGGCCTTCGTTTTTGGCCCGCTGTCAGAGGGCAAGCTCGGCACGTGGGCCCGGCCCAAGGTCTCTTGGTATGGAGAGGGCCCAAGGGGACAGGTATGGACCGGGGACTCGGGACTCGGCCCATTGGAGGGTCCGGGATGCCCCTCCGGGTTCGTCCTCGACGAGGATGATCCGGGCGATGCCCGGAGCGCTCAAACCATCGCGGCCTACGCGTCCTGGTCCCGGATCCTGATATGGTCCAGGCTCATGGTAAATGGAGCGGGCCCACGGTAAACGGACCTGGATCATCTAATCCCTCGCTGAAGGGGCCAAACGTCCAGGACCCTGAAGCCGCCTCATTTCGCGTGGGCGTTGTCCCCACTTTTCGCCTGCAGAAAGGGTCACCTCGGGATTGCACACTGATATGTCAGGACTGCACAGCCAAGTACTCTGACTGGTCTTGTCTCCTGAATCAGCCTCGTGACTCGGAGTGGTCAGAGCCAAAGCGCCGTTTTGTCGGGCGAGGCATTGTTCTAAGATCAACCTATTGAGCCTTAGCTGGTTGGAGTTTCGGATATTGTATATCTTTTTGTTTTGGGCCTCCATGACAGAGGTCGCTTGTATCCGTCTCCCCGATGGGCCTGGGTTTGGCCCAGCCCATATCCGATGTTCCCACTGGCTTATAAATATAAGATGCTGAGCACTGTAAGGCTCTCGAAGAAAAAAAAAAGGGGGAAAAAGACAGAAACTCTGTTCAGATATTGTTAGAAAACTCCATTGTAAAAGCTTCTTCTAGCTCTAATATATTGACTCGTGGACTAAGGCTAGTTAATGCCCCAACCATGTAAAAACCCCGTGTCGATCTCCTACTTTCATTATTATTACCAGTAAATATTTTTAATTAAGGGTAATTTGTGGCGAAAATACCTAAGTTGTTGGTTTTATAACACTTAAATACCTAACTCTTGTTTTTGGTGGTAAAACTACCTTCCGTCAACAATCCTTGGCATCCGTTGGTACCTGACCGTCAAGTGCCATGTAGAGGTAAATCTGGAGATTTTTAATTGGTCCACGTAATTTTAAATATTACAGGTCACCTAAATCCTTTTTTTAAAAAAAGTTTATGATATAATAAATTAAAACTAATAAATAAAACTAAAAACTAATATAACTAAAAACTTAACCATCTTTAATTAAAAAAAAAAAAACTTAACCATCTGAATGAAAAAAAACAAACAACTGGAAAAACTAAGTTGAAGACGAAAAGCATTCTTCTGAATGAGAAAGAAGGAAACGATTTCAAGTGAAGAAACGATTTCAAGCATACGGACGAAGGAGGAAGACGAACTGAGTTGCAGACGTTGACGGCGATCATTATGGCGAAACGTAGGGGACCTAACGACCCACCACCAGCGTACGGTAAGTTTGCTAGAACCCATTTCAAATTTTTTGTCGGTGTTTTGGGGGTTGTGTTTGGGGGTTCGGTTTTGGGGGTTATAAATGAGTTAATTTTTTTACATTTTTTATATCAAGTTTGTTGGGGTTCTAGTTGGTGGAGATGCTTTAAAGAATATTTAAGATTATACAGTGGGGTCCATACGTATGGATTTTTGTGGGAATCTCTATGTGTCCATTTTGGGGTTTTGACATTTTTTGTGCAGTAAAATAGTGCATCTGATTCTTTGTTGACTATTTTATTCACTAGTACTACTTTTGACTTGGTTTGCTTTCCCTGTGTACTGCTGTTTTGGTGTATATTGTACACAGGTGAAAATTGTGAGAAGTTTACAGTCAAATTGCATCACAGGGGGCATTGGTTCACGCCCTTCGGTAATAAAAGATATGGGAAAGGGCAAATAGACTACTTTGACAATGTTTCGAAGAGATAATTCAGCAGGCTTGTGCTAGGGGATATTGCTAGCAAATTAGGTTATTCTAAGCCTTTCGGGTTTCTATATAAGCAACATGGGAAGCATCTTAATGCTGGGAAGATGGTTGTTGGGCCTAAGGAAGCTTCAGAAATACTTAATGAACTGGATGTCAAGAGAATTTCAGAGGTTGAAGTGTATTTGTTCCTACCTGACGCTACATTTGGTTTGGAATGGAAGGAAGACCCCACTGCAGTACCCCATATACTTGACCCTCCCCCTAAAATATTAAGGAGATGTGTGATTGAGGAGTTACCATCCGATACTGATGTGGTGCCTGATGTGGTGGGTATACCTGTAGTGGAACTGTCATCAGATTGTGAGAAAACTGAGTATGGTGATGAGTATGGTGATGATGATGAGGCAGAACAAGGGAATGGGAATGAGGATGATTTTTATGCCCATTTTGCTTCGGATAGTGAGGAAGCAGTTGTTGAAATGGATGCTGGGGATGATGCACCCATACCTCAAGCTGACACACAAAATGAGGAGGTCCTGCCAGATGAAGTGAATGATGCAAGACATGAGATGCCTGAAAGTTCTAATAAGAGGCAGTCAAGAGGGTGTTTGCAAGAGGAAGACTTTGAGTTAAACGATGATGAGTATGAGCAAGAGGTTGAGGCAGAAAAAGAGATGGGTAGGCCATCTGATCCAACTAAATGGTGGGGCAGTGTGACAAATTTGTGTAGCCAAGGTGTTCAGGGAGATGAGTCAGATGGGTTGGACACTGAAGAAGACTTGCAAAGTCTTGGAAGTGATGGTGAAGAGGTTGGGCCTAGGAAGTCAAAAATACATTACAACCCTAGGTCCAACTTTAAGATTTCAAATTTGTATTGGGAATGGAATTTGGGACTCCAAAACTACTGAGGACTGCTATTAAAGAGTACTTTATTGAAAGTAATAGAGAGTTTAAATATGTAAGCAATGACATGAGAAGAATTAGGGTCAAATGCAAAGCTAAACAATGTTCTTGGTTGTTGTATGCAAGTGTTTAAAGAGCTGACAACACTACTTTCAAAGTGCAGACTTTAGTAGATAACCACAACTGTGGTTTGGTCCTTAATAATAGTCATGCCGATGCTCCCTGGTTGTCTAAGTATTTTTTAGAGCAATTCAGAATCAATCCAGATATGAAGTATAAGACTTTTAGAGATATGACAACTATTACCAAGTACTCACATGATTCTAATTGGGTATTCTACAGGGCAAAGGCCAGAGCAAAAATATTGCTTGAAGGTAGTGTCTCTGAGCAATATTCTATCTTGGAAGACTACTGCAAAATGATATTGGCTACAAACCCAGGTAGCACTCCCATCATCAAATCAAATATGGTAGAAGGAAAAAGGATATTTGAGAGGGTATATATCTGCTTAAAAGCTTGTAAGGAAGGTTTCAGATCTGGCTGTAGACCACTCATTGGTCTTGATGGGTGCTTCCTCAAAGGGTATTGTAAAGGATTGCTTTTGGCTGCAGTAGGAATAGATGCAACAAACTCAATGTATCCTATTGCTTGTGCAGTTTGTGAGAAAGAAAACACTAACACTTGGTCTTGGTTTTTAGAATTGTTGAAGGAAGATCTAGATATTGATAGGCCTTCTCAGTTTGCTATGATGAGCGATAGGCAAAAAGGGTTGGAGAATGCTATTGATTCTGTTTTTGAGGGTGCAGAGGTGAGAAATTGTGTTAGGCACTTGCATTCCAACTTCAAGAAAGACCACCCAGGTTTGTTATTGAAACAACAACTATGGGCAGCAGCAAAGGCAACCACTATTCCAGAGTTTCAAAAGAGGATGAGAGAGTTAAGGGAAACTAGTGAAAATGCTTACAACTGGTTGGCACTAAAGACTCCATCCGAGTGGTCTAGGTCACATTTTAGTGAAATGGCGAAATGTGATATGTTGTTAAACAACCTTTGTGAATCTTTTAATGCTGCAATAGTTGATGCTAGAGACAAGCCGATAATTACTTTGCTAGAAAAGATTCGTTATTGGCTAATGAGTCGGTTTTTCAATAAGAGGGAAAGTCTGAAGAAGTGGATACATCCCGTGGGGAAAAGAATATTGCAAGTAGTGGAGAAGAACAAGAGTATTGCCAAGAATTGTTCGACTTCTAGGGCTGCAACTTATCAATTTCAAGTTGACTGCCCAAATAATGAGTCATTTGATGTTGATTTGCAAAAATTGACTTGCAGTTGCCGAAGATTTCAACTCACTGGTATCCCGTATGGTCACGCACTAGCTGCCATATGGACAAGTGGGGCAGAGATAATGGACTATATCCATGAATGTTATAAGAAAGAGGCATTTCTGAAAGCTTATGCAGGAATCATATACCCTATGCCAAGCCCAGAGCAGTGGCCAAGGACTGGTTTGAACCCTATATACCCACCTTTTGGAACTAATCTGCCAGGGAGACCAAAAAAGGCCAGAAGAAGAGAGTCTGATGAACCACCCCAAAGTTCAACAAAAACTCAAAGGTTTGGTCAGATCCACTTGTGCAAAAAGTGCAAACAGCCAGGCCACACAAGAAAAACATGCCCCAACCCAACAAATGCTCAGGTAATGCATTATTATAACAAATGCTCAGGTAATGCATTGATGAAAGATTACACCAGATTAACTCCATGAATTTTTTATTTGTTAGGTTCCTGCTAAAAAGAAAAGGGGTAGGCCACCAGCTGCAAATCCCACTGAAGCAACAAAGAAAAGAAAAGAACGATTGACAAAGCAAAAACAAAGCTTTTCTCAGCAAGGGGGTCCCAAAACTCGAGCCAGACAACATGACCTTTCTTAGCAAGGTGGTCCTTCGACTAGGTCCACATAACATGCCTAGACAACCTGCTAGAAGAATGTTCACACTTTTGACAAAGCTTTTGAAGATAGAGAATGAACTAATTTATGTCTAGTTAGGGACTTTCGATGTTTTTGTAAATACTTGACTTCACTAGATCTTATGTTTTTGATAGCTATGGGCAACATGGCCTTTGCACTTGATGTAAACCAAATAGGCATTAGATCTTAGTTTGTTTGCTAGTTATGGACAACATGACCTTTAAACTTGATGTCAATACTATCTGGTTCTGGTTCTTACTCTGGTATTGCATCTTAATGAAGTACACTTGTTTATTTTTTTAATTTAGGAATTGCACAATACAAATATAAAACTTAAAACCACCAGATTAAAAATAAACCATCAAATTCAATTTAAACAAATAACACTTACAAAAGGGTCCAACAAATTGGATCATAATTTACAACAAAACATTACAATGATATCCCATAGCTTAACACCATTTGTTGATACATATTAAAACTACTACAACCCATAATTTTTTATTAATTTTTATTTCCCTAACTTCATCTTCATGCTGTACTCCATCCTTGTAATCAGCATCAGATACAAAAATCATATCCTCTCCCACAGATTGATCACTCAAAGCTTGTTGTGTGCTCCAATCGGCATGTGTATTTCCAGAAACAAGTTCATCCTCCAACTGTTTAATTTTTCTCAACAACCCAGGTATGACCACCTTGCTTCAGGCACACATATGAGGGTCTAACCAGGAGAAATACCCACAACCACCATTACTCTGTAAACACAAGAAATCATCAAACCAGTAGAAGTTAAGAAGAGATGAAAAAACCCAAAATTTTAAAAAAAAAACTACAAATTAACCACACTCGACCCACAACCACCATTACTCTGTAAACACAAGAAATCATCAAACCAGTAGAATTCAAGAAGAGATGAACAAACGCAAAATTTAAAAAAAAAAATTACAAATTAACCACACCCGATACTTATGGCAGCACTTGAATCTTCTTCCAGGATTATCATTGGTCCAAGAAGTCTTGATGACGACTGCTTTCGATGGCTGACAATTGCAGCTCCATTGTTCCATTGTCACATTCAAATTTTTATGCCCTAGACCTTCGTTTTCTTCAAATTGTACACGAAGGATGGGGTTTATAATTTTTAAGTTTTTAATTCAGATGGTTAAGTTGTTAGTTATATTAGTTTTTAGTTTTATTTATTAGTTTTAATTTATTATATCAGAAACTTTTTTTAAAAAAAGGATTTAGGTGACCTGTAATATTTAAAATTACGTGGACCAATTAAAAATCTCCAGATTTACCTCTACATGGCACTTGACGGTCAGGTACCAACGGATGCCAAGGATTGTTGACGGAAGGTATTTTTACCACCAAAAACAACAGTTAGGTATTTAAGTGTTATAAAACCAACAACTTAGGTATTTTCGCTGCAAATTACCCTTTTATTAATAGAGTTGCCGAAAATCTCAGTTAACAGTTTGGTGCTTTCATTGAGAGCTGAAGGAAGCTAGCGCCAACGTTAGGCTTTTGTTACGATGGTGAACACATGACACACCACCTTCGACCTTACCAATCCAGAGCAGGGCAACGGGGACCCACCGCCTTCTCAGAATATTCCTCAGGACCCGCCCGAGGACGTGCCTCCTCAGACATCTCACCAAGACGAGTCGCAAGACTACGAGGGTGGGACAGAGTACAAAGTAGAAAACGAAGAAGATTACTACGAGGAGGAAAACGAGGGGGAGTATCACGACGAAGCCGCGGATCCCGAGATTCCCCGCGACGATCAGTAGGACTCGGAGGTGATTAGACTAAGGCAGCAAATCCTGGATCAGGAAGCTAGGATGGCTGAGCAGGCGGAGGCGCACCGCCGGGTGCAAGAGTCTCTATGAGCCCTACAGGCGCTAATGGCCGCACAGGGCCCAGCAGCCGACCCCACAGCTGGCCCTCTTCCAGAAACGCAACAACCCGCTCCCCCAGAGCAAGCCGGGGGCCCCGGGGGTGCTAGTCCGACCCGTCCCCCAGAGCCTTTTCCTGATTCAACTCCGAGAGTCCCGAACAAGGAGCGACGGAAGACCCGGGAGAAGAACACCCCCGTCAAGAAAGTCTGGGCACGTTCACGGCCATTTCCTAGGAAAGAGAAGGTGCGCCCCGTCCCAGGACGAGGCCGCCTAATCGATCCACAGGGAGCGCGGCCATGGAACGAGCAGCCCCGGCACGCCCCAGGGCCAAATGGGCGGGAAAGGTGTTTGCACCCAAGTGCCTCGGTCAACAAGAACCGTCGGGAACGGTCTCGCCGCGACGATCGTCACGCTCTCAGTTCAGGGGACGACACTTCCCGGATAGATTTACGAGATGGACTGAATGCCCGGAAGGATCGGGCCCGCAAGGAAAAAATCCTCCCTCGAGGCGGCGACCTCAGGAACAACATTAACGACAGGAGAAACGAGAGAATACCCCTGGAGGATAGCACGGCTAAGCTGGTCATGGAACAGATGGCCGCATTAAAAAAGCTCACTGATCGCCTAGTCCGCAAGCAGGAAGGCGCGGACACTGACTCCGACGAAGAGGATAAAGAACCGTGCGCGAGGCACATCCTGGATGCCGTACTGCCCAAGGGGTTCAAGATGCCGAGCCTCATTGCCTATACTGGAAATACAGATCCTAGGGATCACCTGTCCCGGTACAACCGAGTCATGACCGTGGCTCACGTCAGCGACGACGGCAAATTCCTCTGCTTCTCCATCACATTGGGCGGTCCCGCCGAAGAATGGTGGAAAAGGCTTAAACCGGGGTCCATCCAATCATGGTCTGGGCTGCAGTCAGCATTTCGGAAGCAGTTCGTGGCCGCCATGAGGATGGACATGCAAATCAGTGCCCTCGCCAACAGTAAGCAACTACCCACGGAGACATTGAGAGCCCACATCCAGCGCTTTACTAAAGAAGCCTCCAAGACAAAGGTCGATGACGGACAGTGCCTGGTGGCACTGCAGTCCGGGATCCGGGCCGGATCACCACATTGGGATGACATGCAGCGCAGTAAAGCCACCACTTTGGAAGAATTCATCAGGAGGGCCCAAGGATTCATCAACTGGGAGGAGGCTCAGATCCAGGCCTTCGGATGGCCCCCAGCTCCTCACCCCATCGCTCAAACGGTTCCGGGAGGTGCGGGATAGTTCCCTGCGCAGTCCTACGCCACGCCCCCCATAGTCCTGGGGTCGGCCGTCACGCCCGGCATTAGTTACACCCCTACGGTATACGGCCGTGCCGCCTCGGGGTATGCTCCGGCCCAATCAACCCACTTCTCCGGTTATGGCGTCGCGCCGGCAGGGCACAACATGGCCCCCGTCGTAGCCCAGTAATCGCAGACGGGAGTAACTGAGGCAAGCGTGAATCCCTCCTGGGGGAAGCGATCGGGCAAAGGCCAGAACCGGCCTAAGCTGGCCAAAAGGGGAAGAGGGGCTACGAGCCCCAATATTCGGAATACACCAACTTGGTGGACACCCGGGAAAATATCTATCTGGCGACAGAGAGAGCGGTCCACTACCGGAAGCCTAGCCCCATGTTTAACGGGGGAAGGAATCCGAGAGACACCAGCAAAAGGTGCGCTTATCACAAAGACGTGGGCCACACCACCGACGAGTGTCGGCAGCTCAAAGATGAGATTGAAAACCTCATCAAGCTGGGGCACCTCCACTAGTGGGTAAGAATGCCCATGGGTGTCCCGCGCATGTCAGCAAGCCCTGGGCAATCCACGACGCCGGTGACGACTCGTGCATACCCACCCCAGGGAGGGTATGCACAGGGACCTCCAGCACAGGCCCCTCAAGGGACCATCGCTGCGCAGGCCCCCGGCCCCGGAATGCCGTATTCTTCCGGGGCAGCACCCCCTCGAGTGGACGGACATGTGGCGACCATCTCGGGAGGAGCTCACCTAGGAGGACCTTCGAGGAATGACCAAAAGCGCTACCTGAGCGAGCTGGACCACGACCACGAAGTTTATGCCCTTGTCCAGGCCCCGGCACAGCGCCCTAAACTGATGAACCTCCCCATCACCTTCATGGAGGAAGATGCCCGCAACATACATTTTCCGCACCATGATCCGCTGGTCATAGATGCCCAAATCGCCAACAAATTGGTGTCCCGCGTGTTAGTGGATGACGGGAGCTCTGTCAACTTGTTGTTCAAACCCGCCTTCTCCACCATTGGCCTGACGGAAGCAGATCTGGCGTCCTGCCCGACCCAAATTTACGGCTTTAACGGTGACGCTGGGGGGTGAATTGCAGCACTTGTTCAAGTTTTGCCCCTTTGTGGTGGTGGATTGCCCCACCGACTACAACGTTATCTTTGGCCGGCCCGCACTGGTCGAATTCGGGGCCATCACCTCCATCCGCCATCTTTGCATGAAGTTCCCATGCGATAGCGGAGGGGTAGGGACTGTCCGGGGAGACCAAAAGAGAGCCCGAAAGTGTTACCACGTCTCTGCCTGTCCCATATACATGGTCCGGGAGGAGCCCATCGAGCCGGCTCTCCTTCCTGTCGAGCAAGTAGTCCCGGAAGAGGATGATTTGGACCCGCGAATAGGAGACGATCGCGTCCTGGAGCCAATGGACGAAATAGAAGAAGTGTGCATCAGCGAAACTGACCCGACCAGGATCATCCATGTAGGAAAGAGCCTGCCGGCAGACGTTCGGGCCGCCATTCTCGCTCAAGTACAGGAAAAACAGGACCTCCTGGCCTGGTCCCACTCCGACATGACCGGGATCGACCGCAATATCATCTGCCACGCCTTAAGTATCGACCCAAACGCGACTCTGGTCCGCCAGAAGCGCAGGCCTTTGGGGACGGAGAGGGCCGAGGCCATCAGGCTGGAGGTGGAGAAGTTGTCTTCCATCAACTTTATACGCGAAGCTGTATATCCCGTGTTGCTGGCCAATCCGGTCTTGGTGCCGAAACCTAACGGGACCTGGAGGACTTGCATTGACTTCACGGACCTCAATAAAAGCGTGTCTGAAGGACTGTTTCCCACTCCCCCAAATCGACCAGATGGTGGATGCCACGTCCGGCTACGAGATCCTGAGCTTCATGGATGCTTACTCCGGCTACAACCAGATCTCCATGCATGTGGCGGATCAGAAGCATACCAGTTTCCAAACCGACAAGGGCATCTACTGCTACATAGTCATGCCTTTCGGACTCAAGAAGGCTCGTCAATCGAATGTTCCTGGCCCAGCTAGGGAAAAACATGGAGGTGTACATCGACGATATGCTGGTCAAGTCCAAGACGTCCCGGGGCCATTCGGACGACTTGGCGGAGGCTTTTGCAGTTATCCGGAAATACGGGATGAAGCTGAACCCTAAGAAGTGCACTTTCGGTGTGGCTTCCGGGAAGTTCCTGGGTTTCATTGTGAGCTTCCGAGGAATAGAAGCCAACCCAAACAAAATCAAGGCACTAATCGACATGGCCTCTCCCCAGAAGCACAAGGACGTGCAAAGCCTGAAGGGGCGGGTGGCCGCCCTGAGCCGTTTCGTTTCTAAAGCCACGGACAAGTGCGTCCCTTTTTTCAACATCCTTCGGGGAGGCCAGCGTTTCGAGTGGTCGCCCGAGTGCGAAGAGGATTTCCAGAAGCTGAAAGAACACCTGGCCAAAGCCCCAATCCTGGCGAAACCCGTAGAAGGAGAACCGCTGTATTTATACCTAGCCGTGACCGAGCACGCGATTACCGCCGCGCTGGTGCGAGAAGAAGAAAAGACGCAACTCCCGGTATACTATGTGAGCAAGCGGCTACTAGACGCCGAGTCTCGATACCCATTGATCGAAAAGCTGACTTTCTACATGTTGATTGCGTCCCGGAAGCTTCGACCTTACTTTCAGGCTCACGCTATAAAGGTCTTCACCAACCATCCCCTGCGGCAGGTGTTGCAGAAATCCGAATCTTCGGGAAGACTCCTGAAGTGGGCAATGGAGTTGAGCCAGTTCAATATATCTTACGTGCCCCGAGTGTCCATCAAGGGACAGGCCCTGGCCGACTTCATCGTCGAATGTTCCGGGATTTCCCTGGAAGAACATGTCCCCGAGAATCCCGCGACGCTCGTATGGAAAGTCTTCGTGGACGGAGCCTCGAACGAGAATGGGGCCGGGGCCGGGATCATCCTGGTGTCACCACAGGGTCACCAGCTGCATAATGCCCTCTGTTTCCAGTTCAAAGCGTCGAACAACGAGGCGGACCACGAGGCTGTCCTCGCCGGGTTACGCCTAGCCCGAGAGGTAGGGGCTGCTAGCCTGGAAATTTACAGCGATTCCCAGCTGGTCGTCAGGAAAATTTCAGGGGAGTATCAGACCAAGGGAGAGAGAATGGCGGCATACGTGACTCAAGCGAGGGAAATGCTCCAAGCGTTCACATCGCATTCCATCCGCCAGATCCCCCGAGAGCAAAATGTCTTCGCGGATACCTTAGCGAAGCTGGCGACCGACGCAGAGGCCGAGCTGGCCGGATTGGTTCCCGTCAACCATCTCCCCGTCCCGAGCATCAGGGCACCCTCCGTCCACACCGTCGACCACTCTGCTTCCTGGATGGGTCCGCTGATCCAATTCCTATCCACAGGGGAAGTTCCAAACGACCGGACCGCGGCCAGGAAGCTCCTATACTAGGACCACTGGTACGTCATGATGGACGGGAAACTCTACCGCCGGGGACTGTCTATGCCTTACCTCAGGTGGATGTCTGGAACTGAGCTGAGTGCCCTCATGCATGAGGTCCATGAGGGCTTTTGCGGAGATCACACGGCCGGGCCCAGTCTGTCCAAGAAGATCCTGCGCCAAGGATACTTCTGGCCCACCATAAAGAAAGACTGTACAGACTACGTCCGCAAGTGCGAACAGTGCCAGAGGTACAAGAAGATCCCTCGGGCCCCCCCGACAAAGATAACCTTGATGAACAGTCCCTGGCCCTTCGCTGTGTGGGGGATCGATCTTGTGGGATCTTTCCCGACCGGGAAGGGAGGGGTGAAGTATGCCATTGTGGCTGTGGACTATTACACGAAATGGGTTGAGGCAGAACCCATGAACACGATCACTTCCAAAAAGGCCTTGGATTTTGTCATCAACAGTATAGTGTGTCGGTATGGCCTCCCCTACAAAATCGTATCTGACAACGAGAAACAGTTTGACAGCCTCCACTTCACGGATTTTTGCGAAAGACACGGTATAGTGAAGAGTTTCTCAGCAGTTGCCAGACCTCAGGCGAACGGGCAGGCAGAAGCCGTGAACAAAATCCTAAAAGGGACACTGAAGAAAAAGCTCCAGGCCTGCAAGAGCAAATGGCCCGAGGAACTCCCCCGCGTACTGTGGGCCTACCGGACGACCGAGAGGACGTCAACCGGGCACACCCTCTACTCGATGGTTTATGGATGCGAAGCCGTCATCCCAATAGAAACGGCCATCCCGTCCCATCGACGCGACACATATGATCCCACCCAGAACCACGCCTTACTCAAGGAATCGCTGGATCTCATCGAAGAGATCCGGGAAGAGTCGCAAGTGCAGTTGAAGATGTACCAAGGCAAGATCGTGCGGCATTTCAATTCCAGAGTAAAGAGCCGTAAGTTTGGAACCGGCGATCTAGTCCTGCGGAGAGTCTTCCCTGCCACTTAGGATCCAGGAGTAGGGGTTCTGGGCCCTAATTGGGAAGGGCCATATGAGATCCAGCACGAGGTCTGCCCCGGAACGTACCGCTTGAAGCGGCTCGATGGTTCGGAAGTTCCGCGAGCCTAGAATGCGGAGCATCTCCGTAAATACTACCAGTAGTCCTAGAACTAGTCCCAGTTTAATGTTTTCGTTGTAAGCAATGTACGCCTCAGGGCGAATTCCCTTTTTAACAATGAAAATGACGTGTGCAAAACGTCATGGAAATGTACGCCTCAGGGCGAATTCCTTTCGGATTTCTTTCTCAAGTGACCCCAGACCCGTCTCCGCTCACTTGCGGGGGGTGTCATCCCACGAACAAACGAAATACCCGGCGGACTGCGCCCAAGGCCGGTCCCGCCCCGGACGAACGATGTCCGGGGCTATATATAAAGGGCCCGAGCCCAAGGCCGGTCCCGCCTCGGACGAAACGACGTCCGGGGATATTATAAAGAGGACCACGCCCAAGGCCGGTCCCGCCCCTGACGAAACGACGTCCGGGGATATTATAAAGAGGACCGAGCCCAAGGCCGGTCCCCACCCCGGACGAGCGACGACCGGGGGTATAAAAAGGGGCCTCGCCGAAGCTTGGTCCCACTCGGACGAAAAATGTCCGGGGGCATATAAAAAGGGCCCGAGCCCAAGGCCGGTCCCGCCTCGGACGAAACGACGTCCGGGGATATTATAAAGAGGACCGTGCCCATGGCCGGTCCCCACCCCGGACGAGCGACGTCCGGGGGTATAAAAAGGGGCCACGCCTAAGCTTGGTCCCGCCCGGACGAACAATGTCCGGGGGCATATAAAAAGGGACCGAGCCCAAGGCCGGTCCCGCCCCGAACGAGCGACGTCCGGGGATATTATAAAGAGGACCGCGCCCAAGGCTGGTCCCGCCTGGACGAACGATGTCCGGGGGTATAATTAGAGGGACCAAACCCAAGGCAGGTCCCACCACGAACAAATGAAGTCCAGGGTTATTAAAAAGGCGGACCGAGCCAAAGGCCGGTCCCGCTCGGACGAACGCTGTCCGGGGGTATATAAAAAGGGCCCGAGCCCAAGGCCAGTCCCGCCCCGGACGAAACGACGTCCGGGGATATTATAAAGAGGACCACGCCCAAGGCCGGTCCCGCCCGGACGAACGATGTCCGGGGGTATAATTAAAGGGACCAAGCCCAAGGCAGGTCCCACCCTGAACAAATGACGTCTGGGTTATGAAAAAAGAGGACCAAGCCCAAGGCCTGTCCCGCCCGGACGAACGATGTCCAGGGGTATATAAAAAGTGCCCGACCCCAAGGCCGGTCCCACCACGGACGAAACGACGTCCGGGGATATTATAAAGAGGACCGACGCCAAGGCCGGTCCCGCCCGGACGAACGATGTCCGGGGGTATATAAAAAGGGCCCGAGCCCAAGGCCGGTCCCGCCCCGGACGAAACGACGTTCGGGGAAATTATAAAGAGGACCGCGCCCAAGGCCGGTCCCGCCCGGACGAACGATGTCCGGGGGTATAATTAAAGGGACCAAGCCCAAGGCAGGTTCCACCCCGAACAAATGACATCCGAGGTTATTATAAAAGAGGCCCGAGCCCAAGGCTGGTCCCGCCCGGACGAACGATGTCCGGGGGTATAATTAAAGGGACCGAGCCCAAGGCAGGTCCCACCTTGAACAAATGACGTCCGGGGTTATTAAAAAAGAGGACCGAGCCCAAGGCCGGTCCCGCCCGGACGAACGATGTCCGGGGGTATAATTAAAGGGACCGAGCCCAAGGCAGGTCCCACCCTGAACAAATGACATCCGGGGTTATTAAAAAAGAGGACCGAGCCCAAGGTCGGTCCCGCCCGGACGAACGATGTCCGGGGGTATACAAAAAGGTCCCGAGCCCAAGGCCGGTCCCGCCCCGGAGGAAACGACGTCTGGGGATATTCTAAAGAGGACCGTGCCCAAGGCCGGTCCCGCCCAGACGAACGATGTCCGAGGTATATAAAAAGTGCCCGAGCCCAAGGCCGGTCTCGCCCCGGGCGAAACGACGTCTAGGGATATTATGAAGAGGACCGCGCCCAAGGCCGGTCCCGCCCGGACGAACGATGTCCGGGGGTATAATTAAAGGGACCATGCCCAAGGCAGGTCCCACCCCGAACAAATGACGTCCGGGGTTATTAAAAAAGAGGAACGAGCCCAAGGCCGGTCACACCCGGACGAACGATGTCCGGCGGTATAATTAAAGGGACCAAGCCCAAGGTAGGTCCCACCCCGAACAAATGACGTCCGGGGTTATTAAAAAAGAAGACCGAGCCCAAGGCCGGTCCCGCCCGGACGAACAATTTCCGGGGGTATATAAAAGGACCCGAGCCCAAGGCCGGTCCCGCCCCGGACGAAACGACGTCTGGGGATATTATAAAGAGGACCATGCCCAAGGCCGGTCCCGTCCGGACGAACGATGTCCAAGGGTATAATTAAAGGGACCAAGCCCAAGGCAGGTCCGACCCCGAACAAATGACATCCGGGGTTATTAAAAAAGAGGACCGAGCCCAAGGCCGGTCCCGCCCGAACGAACGATGTCCGGGGGTATATAAAAAGGGACCGAGCCCAAGGCAGGTCCCGCACGGACGAACAATGTCCGGGGGTATATAAAAAGGGACCGAGCCCAAGGCTGGTCCTGCTACGGATGAAACAAAGTCCGGGGATATTATGAAGAGGACCGAGCCCAAGGCTGGTCCCCACCCCGCACGAGCGACGTCCGGGGGTATAAAAAGGGGCCACGCCTAAGCTTGGTCTCGCCCGGACGTTGTCCTGGGATATAAAAATATCCGGTTCGCCCCAGGGTAAAGCCAGGGCCTAAAACTGAAAAGGAGGACAAAACACCAAGTTGAGCCAAGCCCGGAGAGCCCTGGACCGAGCGCCAAGGCTAGAGACTTGGATAATTAAGTCGTTGGGTCTAGTCCCGGCCGTTGGAACCAGAACTAAACCCCTGCAATCAGTTTGTCGCGGCAAAAAATCGAAATTTCTACTGAACATTGGAAGGAAGCCTTCTTAAAAACCAAAGAAAGTAGCAAGGTTCTAAATTTAATTACAAGCCGAAAACACTAACAAAAGTACAAGGCTAGGGCTCGGGCCTATAGCGCATCCGCCCGGAGGTCCGCATCCTCCCTCTCCTTGGCCTCATACTCGACACGCTTTGATTCAGGATCAGGGAAGACAAGGAGGTTCATGTTCTTATCCTTGCACCAGGCCATATAGATGGCCTCATCAAAGGTGACATCCAGTAAGTTATCGGCCTCCTCCTTCTCCTGACGGGTCATCTCATGCGCCGCCTTCTCCTGAAGCAGGGAGTCGCCCAGTTCGCAGACTCGGGCTTTCAGGGCCAGGATCTCCTCCTTGTCCAGGGCGGACTGTGCCGCGGCCGTCTCCAAGAGCGTCGCCCTTTTGTCAGCAACTTTTGTCTTCCTGGAAAACTCCTTTTCAAACTCGACCTTGGCGCGACCAATCTCCTCGCGCTCCGCCTTCAGACGGGTCACTTCTTCCTGGAGGTGGGCCGTTTCCCAGCTAAGGGTCTCCTTGACGGCCTCCCTCTGGTTCACAGCTGCCTCCAACTCTAGCTTGGCCGTCTCCATCTTTATGGCAAGCTCGGCCACCAAATTAGCACTCCTCTGGGACAGCAAATCAACCTGTAGCAAAGAAAAGTTAGAAAATAAAATCACCACCAACAAATGATGGAAGGAGCATGAGTAAGGTGAAAGTTACCGCGGTGGCCTGGTGGCGGAGATCCTGGGAGATGAACAACACGTCCGGGTTGGCTATCGTGGCGTACCTCTTCAGCTGAAGGTTGGACATAGTGCTCCCAACCTGATCCAGCATATCAGTAGCCATGGGGGCGATGTCCTGGCTGAGCTTGGGGCGGAAGCCCGCCTAGGCGGCTAGCAGGTCCATGATCGGCTGGGGAACGCTGAACTCGGTAGGACGATCCGAGAACTTGACCAGACGCCGAATTTTCAGGGCCTTATAAGCGTCGTCCCTCCAGCACCGGCCGTTTTCCCAGGTCCGGGTGACCAGCCGGGATTGCTCGTCCCGCAAGGGAAGGACGGGTGGAGCAGGGATTTCCTTCACGGTTAGCCGACTCTCCCCATACGACTCCTCAGTTGAGCCCGCCCGCGTCGTCCGGGGCCTCTTCCCGAGGTTGCCTTCCCCGACGTCGACTTCCGGGCCCCTCTTCCCAGAGCTCCGGCTGACGGCTTCGCCCGCCTCCAAATCAATCACGGGGGGCTGGTCGAGAGTGACATCTGCAGCAGGCTCCATTGCCTAGAAGGGAACCACGACCAGAGCTTCGCCTGGACAAGGTGCTATCCCGGGTGCTTCACTGGTGGGGAGGGGCTCCATGCCCGTTACATCATTTGCTCTCCTGGCCGCCTTCTTGGCCGCCCATTCCTTGATGAGTCTCCTTATCTCGCTGGCCGGGTTAGACATGTCGGAATCCTCTGCAAAAGTATAGAAAAAAGGAGTTAGGACGGTAAGCCAAATAGAGGAAAATACACAGCAGTAAAAAATGGCCCGGGACGAACCCTCATCTAAGCCCCGGGCGAGACTCAATTCCCTCAAAGCAAATGAATGGATCCGATCTCCTACGTCGTCCGGGGTCAGAAACCCCCCGTACTGGAGGAACCCGGATAGGAACATTAGGACCTCTGATCCTACATGGACGGGAGATGAAGGCCTCATCTCCCCATCTAACCCAAACGCGGGGCCCGGCGGTTCTAGCCTATCCCTAGCTAAGTCCCCGACCTGGGGAGCATAAGTTAAGATTAAAGGGTAGTAACCTCGCCCCGATACACTAGCCCCAGGAGTCCCGGCGTTTGGTAGGGCGTCTTCGAAAAGCTCCTCCAGCTCTTCCGAGGGGGCCACTTCCGCCGTAAGCGGGTTCTTCTTACGCTAGGCTGCGTTGGCCCGCGCCGCTCTCACCACCTCGGCGATGTGGTCGAGGGCCAACTGTTCCTGGATGTCAGCATCCTTCCCACAGGGGATGCCCCGAAGGTTCGGGATAACAATGGTCTGGGTGGCCGTGAGCAACCCAACTAGCCGGAGGTTGTCATCCCTGACGTAGCTCCCAATGTCCAGCTCCTCCACGGTCAACTTAGCATAGAACCTCCTCCTTTCAAGGAGGAACTCAGTAAGGGGGGTTTGAATGAAGGGCCCTGCGACCCGAAAGACACGATAAGAGACGAGAGCAAAAGATGAATAAAAGAGAGGGGTCCGAAGGAATACTTACCCATTCGCTGGAAGTCCAGCAGCAGTGTGGGGTTCTTGTCAATAAGGAACCCGAATGTCATGAACCAGTAATGCCTGACATCCGGGGGGTGCCTCCAGGTGCTGGTAGGAGCAGGAGAGCCGCTCCGCAGCTGCAGCCTGTAAAAGCCGTCCAGGCTCTTGTTTTTGACGTTGACCTGCGGCACCAACTTGTAGAAATACAAGACTTCCGCAGGGGTAGGCTCCGCGATCTCCTTCGCAACACAGAGCACCTTCCACCCAGCGAGCAGGCGGTACGCTTGAGGCAACAGCTGGAACGGTGCGATCCCCACGTACGTCAAGAACCGCACGAAATAGTCATGAAGCGGGAGCGTAGCTCCCGCGCTAATGTGACCGGCGCTCCAGGCTCCAAATCCGTCCACAGACGTATGCGCCCGTTCCTCGAGCCTGGCCAGGCGGTTATGAAAGAGGCTCGGAGTTGACTCGATGCCTAGTCAATGCTCCAGGAGCAGCATCATCCGGTAGTTCCGGAATGAGTTGGCCGTTACGTCCATTTCCCACCTGTTGTTCTTGGGAACGACGACAGGGGCCCTATTGACCTCTTCTTCGGAGTGGAGCGTAACGCCCGTTGCCGTCACTAACGATCTGGGAAGACAGAAAGAAAGACCAAGCAGTCAGTAACTAAACCAAAGAAAGTCGGTCAATGTACGGGAAGTCTCCTAAGGACTGCTTGGAGTCCCGTCGGATCAGGTCCGGGACTCCTGGGAGCCCCGAGGCCCTGATCGGGAGGGGGGACTACTAAGGCCAGCCCCTCGTCCGGGAGGCATCCGTATACAAAGCAACCCGAACCAGGCAGCCTTCCTAACGATTTCTAAAGCATAGCCTAAACGCACGCATCAACGGAACACAAGTTCACAAAGGTGGAAAAAGAGTTAAAAAAGACATACTGTATGGTGTCGACCGTTGAAGGTGATGGCTGTTCGACTGTAAGGATGGCAGAACCTCGTTCTTGAAGTGGCGCAGCCGGTGCAGTAGTTCGTTGATGGGACAAACCCGAGAAACGTCGTCAGGTAGAAGAACGAAAGCGGGGGTTCTGGGGAACAAGTGGTGGCGGAGAACTAGTAGGTGGCGGTATATGTCATCGGCGATGTCAGACATATAAAACTCGAAGAGTGTTTGCGTTTTCTTGAGCTGGTTAGAGGAGGCAAAAGTGCCAAACGTGTTTTCCTTGGGGTATTTATACTGGCCCCCAAATTCTGGCTCCCGATCCAACGGACAAGTGTCTCTTCATCAAACGGTCAGAAGTCACGCAGGGGCATTTGTGATTCCTTTTAGATTGAATCCTCGCTATCTCGGATCCGACGGCCCAGGAGTGGCGGAGGCCAAAGGGCGCCCCATCCTACGGTCCACCTTGTTCCATGGAATTTAATAATGGCCCCCCCGTGCGGATGGGACGCCTCAAGACGTGCACTGACACCCTAGTCTAGACCTAGTGACCCTTGGGAGGTCTAGGCGACCCTTCAAGGCCCGTGCAGCAACCACCCGACGACACGTGTATTGTTGCCATGAAGCAGGCCGAAGGTAAACGGTCTGGGCTAAGCAAGCACTGGGGAGGCAACCTGGCGAGCGCCGCGGGGACGATACAACCCTCCTCCCGGCGAGCCGGGGCGAAGGCTTGGGGGGTAAATATTATCCCCATTTCCTGCATGGGCTCTGGGCCTTCGTTTTCGGCCTGCTGTCAGAGGGCAAGCTCGGCATGTGGGCCCGGCCCAAGGTCTCTTGGTATGGAGAGTGCCCAAGGGGACAGGTATGGACCGGGGACTCGGGACTCGGCCCATTGGAGGGTCCGGGATGCCCCTCCGGGTTCGTGCCCGACGAGGATGGTCCGGGCGATGCCCGGAGCGCTCGAACCATCGCGGCCTACGCGTCCTTGTCCCGGATCCTGATATGGTCCAGGCTCATGGTAAATGGAGCGGGCCCACGATAAACGGACCTGGATCATCTAATCCCCGGCGGAAGGGGCCAAGCGTCCAGGACCCTGAAGCCGCCTCATTTCGCGTGGGCGTTGTCCCCACTTTTCGCCTGCAGAAAGGGTCACCTCGGGATTGCACACTGATGTGTCAGGACTGCGCAGCCAAGTACTCTGACTGGTCTTGTCTCCTGAATCATCCTCGTGACTCGAAGTGGTCAGAGCCAAAGCACCATTTTGTCGGGCGAGGCATAGTTCTAAGATCAACCTATTGAGCCTTAGCTGGTTGGAGTTTCGGATATTGTATATCTTTTTGTTTTGGGCCTCCATGACAGAGGTCGCTTGTATCAGTCTCCCCGATGGGCCTGGGTTTGGCCCAGCCCAGATCCGATGTTCCCACTGGCTTATAAATATAAGCTGCTGAGCACTGTAAAGGGTCTCGAAGAAAAAAAAAAAGGAGAAAAAGACAGAAACTCTGTTCAGATATTGATAGAAAACTCCATTGTAAAAGCTTCTTCTAGCACTAATATATTGACTCGTGGACTAAGGCTAGTTAATGTCCCAACCACGTAAAAACCCCGTGTCGATCTCCTACTTTCATTATTATTACCAGTAAATATTTTTAATTATTAGAGTTGCTGAAAATCTCGGTTAACAGTTCCCTATCTCACTATATCTTATCTAGAGTCATTCTAGCCGTGGACTGACATTCATCACCGTAACAATCCAATAAAAGGACCGTACTGACCTCAACGTCTCGAAAACTTACGCAGTCGAGGTAAAATTCTTAAAGTTTGAGTCATTCATTAAGATTGTTAGTCTGTCTGATGGTAAAAAATAATTATAAATCCCAAATCTTATACTGATTGCCTTCTACGACCCTCTTCAGAACCTGGGAAACAAAGGGTCTCAATCCGATGCAATCGACTTCGGTTCTCCATGGAGACATACGGTCTCCCTTCGTACATAAACCTTACCTGCAATCTAAGGTAATCCCTGTAAGAGTTTTATGCCCTAATTAAAACCCAATTTCTTTGTAATCTCATTTATTATTAATGAGAGAATAGAAATCATTTCTTAACTTGGACAATCACTTTGTTCCCATGTTTTATTTTCATGATTATTTTTTTAATATAAACTTCTATTAAATCCTGAGCATACAGCTAATCATATTTATATTGACGTAATCACAGTAAAATATAAATATGACTATATGTTCAAAATATGTTATTCCTAAGATTATTCATTGCACAGGACTTACACTGACTTACCAATCTACGATATGATCTACTCAAACATTGTAGTGTTATGTTCTTTCCAGACATTAGCAAAGTAGATAAGATCAGATGTATTTGTTGCATCAGACATGACCGATATTAACAGTAGATAGATTAAGTAAACATACTGTTACTATCTATTCTAGTCATATCATATAGTTGACTATAGGTCGATTCAATCTCAATTCTGAGTGGTTGGTAGTCTAACTGATTGTATTATTAGAGTTCTTCGACTTGTTCGTTACCAGCTTACCCGACGGATTAGCCTATACTTACATCTTGGGAACTGGGTAGCATAATTAAGTGGGAGTGTTAATCATAGATATGAACATCTATTGCTTTTGATGAAGAATTGAAACGATGGTTTCCTTTTAGTTTGGTTCAAGTTGTTAAATGATAGAGATCTCATTTAAGTAATTAATATCATTTACAATGAGGGGTAAAATAGTATTTTAGGCCCATCTCATTGTAGACCGTGTATAGAGGATTGAGTGACAATTATTGTTGTAACAATGGATAATTAATAACATATCTATATTGCTTATAGAACGTTCTATGAATCCAAGAGGGCATTCCCGAATTTTTAGTGGAGTCACGATGAATTAATAACTTATTAAATTTATTTATTAGATTTATGATAACTTATTGGAGCATGATTTTATAGGCCCATGTTCCCCACTGTACTTTGGATAAAATCATCTAGATAGTCTCAATCAATTGATTTAATTATCGATTAGAATTATGTAATTTAGAGAAGAAAAAAGCAATTAGGGTAATTTATTAATAAAGATAAATTGGTATCTAAATTAATAAATAAGTTTAAATCAAGGTTCAAATTAGAAATAATTAATTTTATAAAAAATTTAAATAATTATATAATTAATTAAATCAATAGAAAATAATACAAGCCTTGATGTTAAGTCCAATGGGCTTATAATCATATGAGAAATTTCACGAGCCTATAGCCCATGATAATTCTTACCTAGGGCTGTTAATTGGCTATTATTTTATTGATTTTTTAATTAAATAAATGACTTAAATAAGTCTATAAAAGGAATGTTAAATAAGAGTTGAAATTTGATGATAGACACAAGTTTTTTAATAGGTTTTAGATTCTCTCTAAACATAAGTCATTTTCTAAGCCTTATTGTTCTTTTCTCTTCTTCTCTTTGTATCTATCTCATGTGTTGAGAATTGCCCACTCTAGTCTAGGTGATCCTAAGGATACTTTGGAAGGCTGTGAAGAAAATTGAAGATCGGTTCAGTTTCTTGGTAATACTCTGCGACAGAAAGGATATAGGTGTTAGAGAAACTAAAGGAACGACTCATTCATTTTGCTGCGTATAATGTAAGTATTTTTATCATTATTTCTCTTTGAATTCAATTGTGGAAACATGTTCTAGATTGTCTCATATTACCTTGTTTAATATTAGATCTACATGAAAATAAATAATGAATCTATATAAGTTTTCCTCACAACTGGCCTCAGAGCATTTGGTAATCTTTATTTTCATGCATGAACATGTTAAAAATAGAATTATTTGATGTGTTTCATCAAATTGGATGGATTTAATGATTTTATGAAGCAGATTGAATTTTATGTGATTATTAGCAATTTTAGGTTATTTTGCTATGTTTTCTATGCCATTAATTTTTATACATGCTTTATTTTGTGTAAAACATGGTAGAAATTATTAGAAAACGATTTTGGTTTGAAAAGTTGCACACAAATTTTTTCCGGAAATTTTTTGGCTTGGCTGCCCATGCGCGCCCACACCAACATGCACACCCGCGCGCATCACCTAGTCTCCACACGCGCAAGCCTGCATGCGCACTCCACGACAGCCAGTCCCCACCTATGCGCGCACCCCTCGGTAGCCTCACCTTCTGCGCACGCACACCTGTAGGCAGGCCGTGGTGAGCAGTACCCGAAACGGGAACTGTTCATCCAGATTTTAAAATAATAATAATAATAATAATAATGTTTTTAAAATAAGATATTTTTGTTTGTTGATATTTAAATAATTAGATATTTTTACAAAGATTCAAATTCAAATCTAAAAATAGACCAACAACTTAATTTTAAATATTTTAATATACTAAAATATTAGAATTAAGATATTAGATTTTTAAGATATTTTCTTTTAAATACTTGTTATTTTTATTAAATTTTATTTGATAATATAAATATATGTTTATTCCATAGTTTTTAATATTTAAATTATTTGAAATTTGAAATTTGCTAGTTAGATATTTTCATGGATATTTGAATTTTTTTAACTATTTTGAGATATTTTAGGGTTGTTATAACTAATAATATTTTTTTAATAGTTAAAATATTAGCTTATAGTGGTAACAACACAAGATATTTTTTGAAAAACAGTTAACATATTGATTTTAAAGTTTAAAATTTGTTAAATTTTGAAAAATATCATTTTTTTTCAACCAATTAATAAAATATTTTTTTTAATAAATGGGATTTAAATTAACTTTGGTTAATTTTTGATAAATCCTAGTTAATTTAAATTGATATATTTTTTGAAATTAACCTAAACCAAGTTGATTGTTTATAAATGAAATTTAAATTAACTATTGTTAATTATTGATAAATTTATTTTTAATTGACTTATTCTTGTAAAAACATAATTAATTAGAATTTTTGATAAATTCTAGATAATTAATTGTGATGTTTTAGCAAATGAAATAAATTGAGGTATTTTTGCATAAATTTATAGACTTTCTCATATAGTAACTTGATTAAGTCCATCAAATTATAACATGTTTGTATGCACTATATATGATATTTTTGCAATTGGGCTTAGATGCATATAGTGGCCCATATGTTTGTTAGATATATGGATTTTTTATTTTTTTTGCTCAAGAAAGAAAGAAATCTTCATTGAACCGAAGAACTAAAACAACCACAAGCTCAAGTAGAGCTCAACCACCCCAGAAAATAAACATCCAGATTACAAATGACACATAAAATAAAAAATAGCCTTCTCTTTTTTCCGACATTCTTCCTAGTAAGGTCTAATAGTCTAGCCTTTAATCAAGACAAGCAACTCTATGAATAGAAAAAGCTGAACAATTAAAAATACAAGATTTTCGATTAAGCCATATGTAATAAACTGAAGCAGCAAGAGCAGCTGCCACAATTCGCTGTAACAACCCTTTTGGCCTCCCAGCCATCCAAGCAATCAAATTACAATACTTGGAAGGCTAAATTGCTACACCAAGCCACTCTTCAACCCTGTGCATAACCAGTTGAGAATAGACATAATCAAAGAATAAATGGGCATGAGTCTCTAACTCTAACTCACTTACTGGGCACAAGTGAGAGTCAATGCGAACATGGCTATGAATAAGCTTGTCTTGGGTAAGTAAATGGCCAAGGACAGATTGCCACAATATAAATCTATGCTTTGGAATAGAAAGGTTACACCAAACCACGTTAGGAAAGCTAACCTTAACTTGCTGCAGCAAAAGATTATACAACAAACTCAGATTGAGATTTCTGCTAGTAGCGGCAGCCTCCAAATCAACTCTAGACAAAAAAGATTTTAGGTTAAACAACTTCCTCCAATACCATCTCACATTAGCCTTCAGAGTGTATGCCCCAAAACTCTCAACTTTGAGGTAAATATCATCAATCCACTTAACCCAAAGCAGATCTTGCTTGGAAGAAATCCCCCAAACATACTAAGCTAACAATACTTTATTCCATTTAGAACCTTCCATGAACCCAATGCCTCCCAAGCTTTTCATTAAGTAAACATGATCCCAAGTTGTAAAGTGCATTTTGCTTATATTTCCTATCGAACCCCATAAAAAATTCCTACACAGCTGGTCAATCTCAAGTGTAACACTTTGGGGAAGAAGGAAAATGCTCATCCAATAAGACCTGATACCTAACAACATAGAGTGAATGAGCTAAGCTCGACCAGCAAAAGAAAGGAGACGACTAGCCCAAGAAAGCAGCCGAAGGTTAATCTTTTTAATTATGAGCCCACAGTCACCAACCTTCCATTTGGTAGGATGGAGAGGGAAACCAAGATACTTTAAAGGAAACTACCCCTCCTCAATGTTAAGACAGTCGAAAATACACTTCTTTTCCTAATAATTTAGACCACCAAAATATATATGAGATTTGGTCAGATTCGCTAACAAACCCGAAGCTTGACTAAACTGAGAGAAACCATCCTGGAGGATTTGGACTGACCAAAGAATCCCTTTGCAAAAAATCACAAGATCATCCGCAAAACAAAGACTTTTTAATTTCAGATTTTTACACAAGGGATGAAATCTAAAATCCTTATTGAGAGAGGCTTGAATAATAATTTTGGTAAGATATTCCATGACGAGCACAAAAAATAAGGGAGATATAGGATCCCCTTGTCTAAGCCCTTTCCTCCAAATAAACTTCCCTTGCACCTTGCCATTCATCAAAAGAGAGTAGGATGTTGTAATGCTCTACTTCCTTAGAGCAATTACTAAGTGAGTTTAAAATGTGCATTCAACTCGCTAATAGAGGTTTTAGGTCAAAAAGTGTAATTAAATTATAAACAGAGTTATAAACTTTGAAACTAATTCCATTTACTAAAAATCATAAAGTGTTTGACACTTGGGATCCCAAAATACTGTTTAGAAATAATTATAACATATAAGTATAAACCAAGTCGACTAGATGAAAAAATCTATGTTTTAATACAATCATCTCTCAAAACAACTAGCTGTGGCAGCCAGGCAGGCCAAACATGTACGCGCTGCTTCACGCTTTCCATACTCATGGTTGGTCAATTTTCCCCTTGCCCTTACCTGCACCACGGAGCACCCGTGAGCTGAAGCCCAACAAGAAAACCCTCACAAGTAGAAACATATGCATAACAAATATTTAGCATATAGACAGGCCATCAATATGCTAAACACATACGGCCATGCCGTCCCACGCGCTTTACCAAGCCCTGGGTTTGCAGTCCACACCGTGAGGATATCCCAAGTATCCTTTAGGGTCTCGCCCTGGAAACTTACACTCCACGTGCTCAACGCTGGTTCCGGCCCCTTGCCGCACTCGGCCATGCACTCCACGTGCCTAACGTCGTTCCCGGCCCCTGCCGACCTCGGCCTACGCCGTTCTCGTCTCTTGCCGAACATTTACACAAATTGCATTCATAGCCTCATAAAACATATACTGAACATTAACAAATTCAATACAAGGGCTACGCCCTGCAATTTAAACATATTAGGCTCTGCCTTGCATACAAGCTCTATGGGAACAGTGGTTTGCTTACCTGTGTCCCGAGCTCTCCGAGCACCGATATCCCGAGCACAATCCCGTAACTTGAGCCTCGCCGAAACCTTACTCACAACGCATTAACAATATTCATCCATCAAGTTCTAATCCAATAATTAGTCTCACACCATATTTATAATCTCTGGGGCTTTGAATTCTATCAATCCGGGTGATAAAATTCATCTCGAGCCTAAACAATTGAGTTCTCGTGCCTAGAACCCCTCTAGAACCCAAAAATACCTTAAGAGTCGTGGCCCCCAGCTCAACCCGAGGACTTGCCTCACAATTTCCCACACGCGCCGCGGCGTACCTCCAATTCCTGACGCACCAAGATCAAGGGGGCTGCGGCTCAACAAGAACAGAGCTGTGACCCTACCCCTCGAACCCAGAAAATCACCCTGTTTTTACCTCAAAAATCAATCCAATTATACCCAAAATCAAGCTAACAATTCCAGATGATCATCACAAAGGTTCTAGCCTAGTCTCAACATCAAAATCTATCAAAAATCTGCTCCAAAAACTCAGCTAAACACCCATGAACAGATCAAATTCTACTCACATGCATTTCCTAAGAAAACAGTAGAAATCAACCATAATTCTTAAAGTTAGAGCTTACCCTTGCTGAGTTATGATTCAGAGTTGATCCCCTAAATTCCCAACTTTAATTCCTCAAGCTCCAAGCCCTGGTTTTCTGGTTAGAGTCTCCCAAGCTCTGCTCCAATTCTTAGTTCTTGACTGTTTTCTTTTCCTAGCTTGTTTCCTTGAGTTGTCTTAGAGTGTAAAGGTGAGAGACAATAGAAGCTAACTTCAGTTGAGAAGAAAATGTGAATGTCGGTTTCTAAGTTTCTAAAAACTTCCTAGGCTTTGTTTTATTTAACTTAAGCTTTAAGGTTACCTTAAGGCTCGAGGTGCGAAAAACATCCCCGAGGGCAAAATGATAAATTTCCCCAATATTCCCTCCTAGACGTTCTAACCTCAAATATATCTCCAAATATTTATTTCCATAACCTGATAACCCCATAATACATCTAATACCCAAAATACCCCTCGACTCGCCCTGAGTCGGATTCTCAACTCCGTTGTGACTTTCTGGCTAACTGCTCCCTAGAACTGTCTCGGATTGTGCTACACAGATACATATCACATACATATCATATTTATCACATTTATGCCCTCAACGGGCTAAAATCACAAACATACCCCTAATATCCAAGCGCGGCCCACATGCATATTTAATTCAACTAAACATGCATCTCTATCACATATTCACATAAATTCATATATTAACATATTAAATCATTTATTGCCCTCCAGGCATGCTAATCAAGGCCCAAGGCCCTATTAGAAAATTGGGGCGTTACAACTATCCCCTCCTTACAGAAATTTCGTCCTCGAAATTACCTGAACAATTCGGGATACCGCTCCCTCATCTCTGATTCAAGTTCCCACGTCGCCTCCTCAACCTTGCTGTTTCTCCACAGCACCTTCACCAAGGCGATGGTCTTGCTCTGCACGACTTTATCCTTCAAGTCAAGAACCTGAACTGACTTCTCCTCATAGGAAAAATCCTTGTCTAGCTCCAGATTCTCATAACTTAGAACATGCGTCGAATCTGACACATACTTTTGGAGCATGGACACATGAAAAACATCATGAACCCCTGATAAAGTTGGAGGCATCGCTAGTCTGTAAGCTACCTCTCCAACCCGTTCTAGAATCTCGAAGGGGCCAACAAACCTAGGGCTCAACTTTCCCCGAACACCAAACCGTTTCACTACCCCCAAAGGTGAAACCCTAAGAAACACATGATCACCAACCTAAAATTCCACGCTCCTGCGTTTCAGGTCTGAATAACTTTTCTGTCGACTCTGGGAGGTGAGCATTCACACTCTAATCTTGTCAATCGCCTCATTGGTCGTCTGAACCATTTCCGGACCCAGATATCTCCTCTCACCTGTCTCATCCCAATGCATAGGTGATCTACACTTCCTTTCGTAAAGCATTTTATACGGCGCCATTCCGATGTTTGCCTGGTGATTGTTGTTGTACGAGAACTCGATCAAAGGGAGATACTTACTCCACGATCCCCCAAAATCTAGCACACAGGCTCGCATCATGTCCTCCGATATCGGAATCGTTCTCTCAGACTGTCCATCTGTCTGAGGATGATAAGCAGTACTGAACCGTAACTGCGTGCCCATAGCCTTCTGCAGACTCTCCCAAAACTTGGAAGTGAAGGTGGGGTCCCTGTCAGATACAATTGACCTCAGAGCCCCATGAAGTCGAACAATCTCCTTCACATATAACTCAGCATACTGCTCCACAGTATAAGTCATCCTAACAAGCAAAAAGTGGGCAGACTTGGTATACCTATCCACAATCACCCACACCGAGTCATGCTGACCCACGGTCCTTGGCAAACCAACTACGAAGTCCATGGTGATATCTTCCCACTTCCATTCTAGAATCCCCAGAGACTGCAGCAATCTCGTTGGCCTCTGATGCTTAGCCTTGACCTGCTGACAAGTTAAGCACTTGGCCACATAATCCACCACATCCCTCTTCATGCCTGACCACCAATACAAAACTCTAAAATCCTGGTACATCTTCGTTGTACCCGAGTGCAAGGAATAGGGAGTGGTATGCGATTCATCTAAGATCTCCCGCTGGATATCAGAATCCATCGGAACGCAAATCCGACCCTTATACTTTAGTAATCCCATCTCTGAAATGGAAAATTCCTTAGTCGCCCCGACTAAGACATTCTCTCTGTGACCTCTCAACTGGGAATCTTTCCCCTACGCCTCCTTGATCCTCTCAAGGAGTGTAGACTGAAGAGTGATGTTGGCCAACTGACCAACCACCAACTCTATACCTTCTCTAGTCATCTCCTCAGCTAGCTTATCAGATATCTATCTCGAGCTAAACAACTGCCCTGGGCCTTTTCGACTCAATGCATCAGCCACCACATTAGCCTTCCCAGGATGGTATAGGATATCACAATCATAATCCTTAACCAACTCCAGCCACCGCCTCTGGCGCATATTCAGGTCCTTCTGAGTAAAGAAATACTTCAGGCTCTTATGGTCGGTGTATATCTCGCACTTCTCACCATAAAGATAATGTCTCCAAATCTTAAGTGCGAACACCACCGTTGCCAACTCCAAAACATGCGTGGGATGTCTCTGCTCATACTCCCTTAACAATCTCGATGCATAGGCTATCACCTTACCAGCTTGCATCAGCACACACCCCAAACCCTGCCTGGATGCATCACAATAAACCATAAACTTTTCATTCCTGTCGGCAAACTTAACACTAGCACGGTGATCAATCGTCGCTTCAACTCCTTGAAACTGTTCTCACATCTGTTCGTCCAGACATACCTTGTCTTCTTCTTTGTCAGCTCCGTCAAAGGTGTAGCTATTCTGGAGAATCCCTCAATGAACCGCCGATAATACCCCGCTAAACCCAAAAAGATTCTCACTTCAGTGACATTGCTCGGTCTGGGCCAATCTCTGACCGCATCAATCTTACTCGGGTCAACCAGAATGCCCTCCTTACTGACGATATGGCCCAGGAACGTAACTTGTGGTAACCATAACTCACACTTACTGAACTTAGCATATAACTTATGCTCCCTCAACCTCCATAGAACCAACCGCAAATGCTGCTCATGCTCCGTCTCTGACTTAGAATACACCAAGATATCGTCGATGAACACAATCACAAACATATCCAAATAATCCTTGAAAATCCTATTCATCATATCCATAAAAGCTGCTGGGGCATTGGTTAATCCAAAGGACATAACCAGGAATTCATAGTGTCCATACCTCGTTCGGAAAGCGGTCTTTGGTATGTTCTCCTCTTTAATCCTTAACTGATGGGAACCTGATTGGAGGTCTATCTTAGAAAACACTATTCTTCCCTGTAACTGATCAAATAAATCATCGATCCAAGGCAGTGGATACTTGTTCTTAATGGTTAAATTTATTCAACTCCCTATAATCAATACACATCCTAAGGGATCCATCCTTCTTCTTGACGAACAACACTGGAGCACCCCATGGCGAGAAACTCGGTCTGATGAACCCCAAATCCAATAACTCCTGCAACTGAATCTTCAACTCTTTCAATTCTGCCGGAGCCATTCTATAAGGTGTCCTAGATACTGGCTCCGCCTCTGGTACCAACTCTATAACAAAATTAATCTCCCGCTGTGGCGGCAATCCTGGTAAGTCTGCCGAAAACAAATCCGGAAACTCACACACCAATCTAGCCTCACCCGGTCCAACCGACACCACCCTAAAGGTATCCACAACGCTCGCTAGGAATCCCAGGCAACCTTCCTACATCAAGCCTCTAGCCCTCAGTGCTGAAATCATCGGTACTCGTGGTCCACTAACTGTCCCCACAAACACAAAGGGAGCATCCCCTTCTGATTCAAAAGTCACCATTCTATCCTTGCAGTCAATCGTTTCTCCATACTTTGATAACCAATCCATCCCTAGAAACATATCAAAATCGTCCATCTCTAACTCAATCAAATCAGCAGACAATTCCCTACCATCTATCTCTACTGGCAATGCTCTAATCCATTTCCTAGAGACTACCAGTTCTCCTGTTGGCAACAAAGTCTGAAATCCCCTAGCATACACACCACTAGGTCTACAAAGCCGTTCTATCACTCTAGAAGATACAAATGAATGGGTATCCCCCGAATCAAATAATGCAGTATACAAAGAACCAGCACTAGAGATCTAACCTGACACAACTGAGGGGCTAGCCTTAGCCTCAGTCTGAGTCAAAGTAAATACCCTAGCAGGAGCAAGACTATCACTCTGCTTCATCTCTTCTTTCTTGACTTGAGGGCAATCCCTCTTCAGATGACTAGCACTTCCACAGACAAAGATGGCCCTGATCTTGCAGTCACCCTGGTGTCGTCACCTGCACCGCGGACACACAAGAAAACTCCTCCTGTTGTCACTTCCACCTGACAACCAGTAGAAGCACCCTGTGCCCTCCTATCTGAACTGGGAGGAACAAAAGAATCTGGGGCCTTCCTCTTCTGCTCACTAGAGCCATCACCCCGACTGGATCCAACAAAAGGAGGCACTGTCCTCCTAACATCGCACCTAACAACGCTTTCCTTCCAGATCTGATCCTCGACCCCCTCAGCTGTAAGGGCCTTGTCCACAACCTGAGCATATGTAATAGTCTCTAGATCCAAGGTAATCTTCACATCACGAGCAATCATAACATTTAAACCCCATATGACCCTGTCCCTTCTTGCCGCATCAGTCGGCACTAAATCTGGCGCAAACTTTGCCATTCTGTCAAATCTCAAAGCATACTCAGTCACGGTCAACCGATTCTAAGTTAGGTTGATGAACTCGTCAACCTTCCCAGCTCGAACTGCCACAATGTAATACTTCTCATTGAATAAGTTTCTGAACTCTTCCCAAGTCATAACTGTTACGTTCCTTCTCTGAACAACCACGTCCCACCAGATGCGGGCATCCTCTCTGAACATGTAGCTAGTACAAGCTACCCTCTAATTTCCCTGAACCCTCATAAAATCCAGAATTGAGGAAATCATATTTATCCACTGCTCTACCCATAGTGGGTCTGATCCACCTTTAAAGGTGGCAGGTTGCTGTTTTCTGAACCTCTTATATAAAGGTTCCCACTTATTCTCCATAACAGATTGAACTGGCACTGGCGCCACAACCTGCTGAACTGGCAGCCCAGTGACCTGAGGTGAGGCCTGCTGCCTCAACTGTATTGCATCCATCTCGGCAAACATCTCTTGCCAATTCTGTCGGGCAGGTGGAGGGTCCTGACCCTGGTTGTCATTCTCGGCCCAACTGCCGCAGAGTCTAGATGATTGTCGAGGCATCTCAACAAATATGCCTGCAACCAACGACGCCGCTCATCAAGCATGATAACAACATCCAAAACCACCTCCCAAACACATCAGCCAACGACAAACAGTAGTTCACTTAACGTACAGATAGCATATAACACACAATGGCCCATGCCCTGGCATCATGCATATGTTAACTCATTCATCACGCTCTATATGAAATAAGCAGGAAAACAGGGCATTCAAGCACATATTCAAGCATATTAGTCAATCATACCAACCAACCCTAGGTCGAGCTTGTCACTGACAGCGAGCGTACATGTTCGGTCAATCTCCAGAACCATAAACCTTGGCTCGCTCTGATACCAAGTTGTAACACCCTACTTCCTTAGAGTCGTTACTAAGTGAGTTTAAAATGTGCATTCAACTCGCTAATCGAGGTTTTAGGTTAAAAAGAGTAATTAAATTATAAACAGAGTTATAAACTTTGAAACTAATTCCATTTACTGAAAATCATAAAGTCTTTGACACTTGGGATCCCAAAATACTGTTTAGAAATAATTACAACATATAAGTACAAACCAAGTCGACTAGACGAAAAAATCTAGGTTTTAATACAATCATCTCTCAAAACCACTGGCTGTGGCTGCCAGGCAGGCCAAACATGTACGCACCGCTTCACGCTCTCCGTACTCATGGTTGGTCGATTTTCCCCTTGCCCTTACCTGCACCATGGAGCACCCGTGAGCCGAAGCCTAACAAGAAAACCCTCACAAGCAGAAACATAGGCATAACAAATATTTAGCATATAGACATCCCATCAATAGGCTAAACACATACGACCATGTCGTCCCAGGCGCTTTACCAGGCCATGGGTTTGCGGTCCACACTGTGAGGATATCCCAGGTATCCTTTAGAGTCTCGCCTTGGAAACTCGCACTCCACGTGCTCATCCCTGTTTCGGCCCCTTGCCGCACTCGGCCTTGCACTCCACGTGCCTAACGCCGTTCTCTGCCCCTGCCGACCTCGGCCTACGCCGTTCCCGACTCTTGCCAAACATTTACACAAATTGCATTGATAGCATCATAAAACATATTGGGCTCTGCCATGTATACAAGCTCTATGGGAACAGTGGTTTTCTTACCTGTGTCCCGAGCTCTCTGAGCACCGATATCCCGAGCACAGTCTCCTAACTTGAGCCTCGCCGAAACCCTAGTCACAACGCATTAACAATATTCATCCATCAAGTTCTAATCTAATAATTAGTCTCAAACCATAATTATAATCTCTAGGGCTTTGAATTCTTTCAATCCGGGTGGTAGAATTCATCCCGAGCCTAAACGATTGAGTTCCCGAGCCTAGAACCCAAAAATAACTTAAGCGCTGCGGCCCTAGGGACCCATGCCGCGGCCCTCAGCTCAACCCAAGGCCTTGCCTCATAATTGACCACACGTGCCGCGACCCTTGCTGAAGGGCGGCACAGCGCACCTCCAATTCCCGACACCCCAAGATCAAAGGGGCTGCGGCTCAGCAAGAACAGAGCCGCGACCCTACCCCTCGAACCCAGAAAATCACCCTGCTTTTACCTCAAAAATCAATCCAATTATACCCAAAATCAAGCTAACAATTCCAGATGATCATCACAAAGGTTCTAGCCCAGTCTCAACATCAAAACCTATCAAAAATCTGCTCCAAAAACTCAGCTAAACACCCTTGAACAGATTAAATTCTACTCACATGCATTTCCTAAGAAAATAGTAGAAATCAACCGTAATTCTCAAAGTTAGAGATTACCCTTGCTGAGTTATGATTCCGAGTTGATCCCCTAAATTCCCAACTTTAATTCCTCAAGCTCCAAGCCCTGGTTTTCTGGTTAGAGTCTCCTAAGCTCTGCTCCAATTCTTAGTTCTTAATTGTTTTCTTTTCCTAGCTTGTTTCCTTGAGTTTTCTTAGAGAGTAAAGGTGAGAGAGAATAGAAACTATCTTCAGCTGAAAAGAAAATGTGAATGTCGGTTTCTAAGTTTCTAAAAACTTCCTAGGCTTTGTTTTATTTAACTTAAGCTTTAAGGTTACCTCAAGGCTCGGGGTGCCAAAAACGTCCGCAAGGGCAAAATGGTAAATTTCCCCAATATTCCCTCCTAGACATTCTAACCTCAAATATATCTCCAAATATTTATTTACATAACCCGATAACCACATAATACATCTAATACCCAAAATACCCCTTGACTCGCCCTGAGTCGGATTCTCAACCCCGTTGTGACTTTCTGGCTAACTACTCCCTAGAACTGTCTCAGATCGTGCTACAACAATACATATCTCATACATATCATATTTATCATATTTATGCCCTCAACAGCCTAAAATCACAAACATACCCCTAATATCCAAGCGCGGCCCACATGCATACTTAATTCAACTAAACATGCATCTCTATCACATATTCACATAAATTCATATATTAACATATTAAATCATTTATTGCCCACTAGGCACGCTAATCAAGGCCCTAGCCCCTATTAGCAAATTTGGGTCGTTACAGATGTACCCTTCAAACACAACCTGATCCAATTAATAACTCTTTTCGGGAAACAATATGCTTTTAGAAGATCCTCTAAGAAAAACCAATCAATTGTGTCATAAGCCTTGCTCAAATCAATCTTCATCATACGAGGAGGGAAACATTCTTCCTATTGTAACCTTTAATAAGATCTTGGAATATGAAAATATTGTGAGCCAAAGAACGATTTTTCACAAAAGCACCCTGATTCTGATTAATTAACAGTGGCAACACCTTAGCCTATCTCATACAAAGCATTTTCGAAATACACTTGTAAAGTGTATTACAACAAGCAATCGGTCTAAAATCCACAACTTTTGAGGGATTCTAAACCTTAGGAATCAGCGAGAGAGTAGTATTATTTAGATCCGTAGGGAGCTCTCCTTTATTTAAAAACCCCAAAATCGCATCAACAATCTCATCCCCTAAATCTTTCCACATAATTTTGAAGAAGCTCGAACCAAACCCATCGGGACCAGGACTTTTAATAGAGCTAATACTAAAAAAAAGCTGATTTCACATCCTTCTTGGTGAAAGGCTTATGCAAACCCAATTGTTGATTCAAACTCTAAGTTGCACCATGAAAAAAACAGTCTCTCTGAACAGTAGAAGAGGCCAAACTAGAACTACCCGTGAAGCTTCTAAAATGGTTAATGAAATGGCCAACAACATCCTCAAACTTATTATGGATCTAACCTTGATCATCTATAAATGAGGTAATCTGATTGGCAACTTTCCTCTGCTTTAGACAAGCATTAAAATAGGCAGAATTTTCATCTCCAAACCGAAGCCAAGTAATCTTACTTCTCTGCCTGAGGAAACTATCATAAGCTCTTTAGTGAAACGTAAAATTCAAACCAGCAGACCGTTCAACATCTTGGAGCTCAACTTCATGAGGGTTTTGTTGAAGGGTGATCTGAGCTTGCTGAAACTGATCATTGGCTACTGAGTAATTGAGAGTAACATCACCAATCACCAATTTATTGAACTGAAGAAGAACATGTTTGAGCCTATCCAATTTCCTCATAATTTTCACTAGACCATGAGCTTGTAAAGGCTTAGACCAGCAATTTATCACAGTACTTCTGAAATTAGTGCGCTCAGCCGACATATTATAGAATCTAAAAGGTCTATACCCTGAAACAGTAGCAAACAAAGATTTGATGATGCAAAAGCAATGATCAAATAGAACATCCCAATTAATTAAGACTTCATAATGAGGAAACATATGCACCCAAGCTTCATTTTTGGACATGCTGTCCAATTCTAAAAATATTCTAGCCCCAGCCTCCAGCTTATTATACCAAGTATAATGAGAGCCAACTGAGCGCAACTCATTCGCCAGACCAAGAGCCCTCCATTGCTGAGCATCAGCCATTTCAAAATTTGTAATAACACGCCCTCCAATTCGATCATCATAATCAAACACAGCGTTAAAATCTCCAGCCAGGAGCCATGGCTGCACAGGGAACACCAAAGAAGAAAAATCCTGTCATAACTCTTGTCTTTCATCTATCGTATTCTTCCCATAAACAAATGTCAAGAAAACTTAATGAGCTTTGCCCATTATCTTTAGTTGACAGTGAACAAATTGCAAACTTTCCTGAAGAACAGTAACAGACACTAAACCAGATTGCCAAACCAGTAAGATTCTACGTTCACTAACCTGACTACTATAATAATCCTTGCCTACTAACACATTCTTCATTAACTCTTCCATTTTATTACCCCGATGTTTGGTTTCAAGAAAAGCTCCTGAACCAACCTTATTAGAACGGCAAAATGTAAGAAGGGACCTTTGCTCATTCCTATTATTCAAGCCCCTAACATTCCAGCTAAGAATGTTGTTACCCTCCATTGAAGATATTGGTAGATGTCAATCCAAAATTTGTGACCTCCACTAAACGATCTTGTAACACACTATAAGTATTCATCATCGTTGTCTGAGCATTTGGAATAGTATGTGTACTTCCCCCAAAACGTTGAGGTGTCATCTAATTCGAAACCTGCTCTGTCTTAGTATTACAACCCTTCTAAGGAACAGTTCCCTGTGTGACCTCACTGACTGTATCACCAGCCTTTTTCGCGGGCAATGGCTCAGTAGATGGCTTAGCAGATGTCAGAACTACCATGGCTTCTGAGATCACTGGTCCTTTCACAACCTCTTTTTTCCTCCAAATACCTCCCTAGTTTCGTTTGCAATTAGTAGTTGTATGGCCCAAAATTTTATAGCAAGAACACTGAGTAGGCTGCCATTCATATTCAATAATATGACCCATCAATTGACCTCTCTCATCGAGGAAACTGATAGTTTTTGGCAAGTTATCTCAAATCTCCACATCCACTAACACCCTAGCAAACTTCACCATTGACCTATCCTTAGTGACCTTATCAACCAAACTAGGCATGCCAATGGTACTAACAAGAGCACTCAGACACTTGACTCCCCAATATTACAACCCTAGATCTGATAATCAGACCCAAACAGGAACATATTTCACTAACCTTAGAGTGTCTAAATCAGTCGACCAGGGTCTTAGAATGATTGGCTTCCTCTCGAAATGCACTACCCCAGCGTCTAGAACCATATCTCTCGTGGCTTCATCCCAAAACTTCACAATAGTATAGCCCGCATTCATACGAGCTATCCTACCAGTTTTCCCATAATCGCTTAATAAAGCCTACAAACAGTGCAAATGGGGGATTGGCTCCAAGGATTATACAAACCAATGTCGAATTCCAAAAAGAAGCTTCCACTTTAATCTCTTCCACATCCACCTAACCAATCAACTTCCCTTCTCCAAGCAGAGGCTTCACAAAAGCCAGTCGAGATCCACCTTGATGCGCAATAGATTCACTAAATTTGGACCAGACATCTTTGGCTAATTTCTGAAAATCTCAATTGGGAGCAGCCTCCTCACACAATATCGAACCGGAGGCCAAATCGCCAGCATAACTAGGCGCTTCAGTTGTGTGGCCTTCCCCAAATTCAGGAAATTCAGCAACTGAATCGGTGAAAACCTTCTCCAACACAATCGGAATCCCCTGATCAGCATCATCCTCACTGGCCGAAGTGTAACGACCCAAATTTGCTAATAAGGCTTTGGGCCTTCATTAGTGTGCCAGGAGGGCAATAAGTGAATTACGATTATAATATGTGAATTTATGTGAATATGTGATAGAGATGCATGTTTAGTTGGATTAAATATGCATGTGGGCCCCGTTTGGATATTAGGGGTATGTTTATAATTTTAGCCTGTTGAGGATATAAATGAGATATGCTTGTGATATATTTGTGTAGCACGATCAGAGACAATCCTAGGGATTCGTTAGCCAGGAAGTCACAACGGGGTTTGATAACTCTACAAAATAGAGCTATTTTACCACTTTTTTGTGCTAATTGTTGCTTAATTCTTGAGTTTTTAAGTAATTTATTAAGTTTTTAAGTAATTTTGAATTTATTAGTCTTATCATGATTTTATATAATTTTGTGTGTTTTTATAGTTATTTTTTTGTAAAATGTTGTAGTTAATTATTTGAATTATTATTGTTAAGTTAGTGGTAAAAAATGTTGTATTATTGAACTCAAATATAAAATATAAATTAAGTTATAATTAATATTTTCAAAGAATTCAATTGATTTATTTTATAGTTGAAAATATTGTATTATGATTTATTTTATATTTATTTTGTAGGGAATTTATGCGCTTGAAAAGCAAGGAAATCAAATGAAAGGTGGTAGTTTTGAAAGAAAGTAACAAGAAAAATGGTATTCTTCTTAGGCCCAAGAAGGCCTGCCGAAGCCCAGGCCCACGAAGCCACTCGCCCACTGCTGCCACGTGTCCTGCTACTGCCTTCATCACATGGCTGAAGCACTTCACCCCAGCACCCAGCGTGACTCCACCGAGCTCACCATTTAGCCTTCACATGCTCCAGCTGTGACCATGCTTCTTCGTCACCACGTGAGGCCCAATCTTCCTTTCTCCTTCAGCAGCCCATCATTTCGGCCCAATCCCACCAGGCCCGCCTCCTACAGCACCCTCTTGAAGCCAGCTCTCTCCCAGCCACATGCCACCTGCTCCATTCCACTCGCCTCAGCTTGCTTCCCTGCCACAAAGCAGCCACCCCATGCATGCCATTTTTTCCTTGAGCCCAACAAAGGTCTACTTTTGTACCATTGTTCCCTTTGCCAAAAATACCACATTTTCACCCCACTTTCTACACATTTTTACCCAAACTCATCATCACTCCTACAAATTTACCCCTATATGTCATATTATTCATCATTTCAAATTTAACTTAATCAATTTAATTAATTTAAATTGATTATTTTAAACACTTTTTTTGGCTATAAATAAAGGAGTTTATGTCAATTTGAGAGAGGAGGTTACTATACCATAATTTCTACACATTCAAAACCTCTCAATTCTCTTCATCTTCTTCTTCTTTTTGGTTACTTTCTATGTATTTTTAGAGGAAAAATTTGGGGGTTTCTCCTCCAAATTTTCCTATTTATGTTTGTAATTTTTAGTGTGTATTTGCTATTCTAGTTATGAGTTTCTAATCTTTTTAAGATTATTAAGGTGATGATGAAACAATTTGTAACTAGATAGTGTTTATTTTGTATGTTGATTTCCCATTTTGTGCAACAAAGTTTATGGAATTTTCTTCTTCAAATATTTTCTTTCATCTTAAATATCATGTATTTTGGATTGTTAGCACATATTTACACTTTGTTCTTCATTAGTGCAAAAACATAATACTCTTTGTGTAAGATGTGTCATTAAATTGTACACATCCATGCTTAGAACAAAAATATTATGTTTTGCCTTATAAATAATGTTCATTAATTTATTTGTTATTTCATTAGATTGATTTACACTAAATGCTTTGAAATTATAATTTTGAAAAGTGAGGAAAAATCCTATCTTTTTAGAAGAAATTTGTGCTTAAAATTATAAATCTATTTAGAAAATGATAGTTTGATTTATTTTAACTATCACTAAAACTTGGGAATCAATGTACTTATAAATATTATTGAACTTGTATTTTGTGGATTCTAATCCTTAATAATCTTATTTTACTACCTTGATTTCTACTTTTAATTTATGTTTATATATTTGTCTTTAATTTCTTTATTATTGTCTTTTATTTTATTTTCATTATACAAAATTCTCATCAATCTTTGGAACTAGGTTAGAATTTATTACTTTTGATTTAAAATAGTTTTCTTATCGATTTTAGACAACTCCTTTGGGTTCGATCTCGTGCTTGCATGAACAATATATTCCATATACGATTCGTGCGCTTGCAAGTTATAAATATTTAAAACATACCCGTTTTGGGTCCATCGGGGTTGAATATCTGACTCGGGGCGAGTCGAGGGGTATTTCAGGTATTAGATGTCTTATGGGGTTATCTGGTTATGGAAATAAATATTTGGAGATATATTTGAGGTTAGAATGTGTAGGAGGGAATATTGGGAAAATTTACCATTTTTCCCTCGAGGACGTTTTTGGTACCCCGAGCCTTGATGCAATCACATAGATTTAAGTTAAATAAAACAAATATAGGAAAACCCTAGACTTTTTATAAAGCGACCCACTCCATCTCCTTTGCTCTGGTTTTCTTACACTCTTGAAGGCCAAGTGACATCTTGGAGAAAACCAGCCAAAACTAAGGAATTGAAGCTAGGAACCAAGCCAGAGTTTTGGAGGCTTAGAGCTTAGGAAACTGAGTTGTGGATTCAATTCTGTACAAGGTAAGCCTCTTAATATGCTGAGTTGTGTTAATTTGCAGCTAGTTTTAGGTTGAATATTAGAGTTTTGCATGTTGGAGGGATGAAGATTCAACTTGGATTTTTATAAGGTTTTTGGATTGTGTTTTTGTTAGGTTTTGCTGTTGAATCTATAGTACAAACTCTGTGATAATTAGTTAGGATTGTTGGCTTGATCTTTGTAACGCCCTACTACCTTAGAGCCGTTACTAAGTGAGTTTTTAAGACAAAACAGTGTGCAATGAACTCGCTAACCGAGGTTTTGAAACAAAAGTGTGACTAATTAAAAGTTAAGGCTGTAATCTTTGAAAATGCGTCGTTTCATTAAAACTTCTATTATTAAACATTTGGGATCCCAAAATAAGGTTTGAAAACTAATTACATCTTGAAATAAGGTTACAGTTGAGAGATCATAAAATCATAGATTATTACAGCCATTTTTCGAATAAACCCCCCAACCAAAGCAGTCGGGCAGGCCAAACATGTACGCGTCGCTTCACGCTCTCCGTACTCATGGTTGGTTGACTCAGTCCCTGCTTCTACCTGCCACACAGAGCACCCGTGAGCCGAAGCCCAGCAAGAAAACCCAGATAATACATAACATATGCAATTCATATAGCTGGCATAATTTACTGATAAATAGGAAAACCATCATAACAAACAAGCACGGCCATGCCGCCCCAGAGGCCTTACCAAAGCCTGGGGTTTCGGTTCTCACCGCGAGGACAACTCATGTATCCCTTGGGTCCCGCCCTGAATATAAGCATCCCATGTGCTGAGTGTTACTATCGGCCCCGCTGCCGCACCCGGCCTACGCCGCTCTCGGCCCATGTCGTTCATTTCAGTATAATCACACATATAGTACATTCGAAATAATCATTCACACACATCATGATTCATTTAAGGTTAAACATTTGCACATAATACAATCTGGGGCCATGCCCTGCATCACACAGTGGGGCCATGCCCTATTCTCGGGTGTTACGGTTTTCTTACCTGTATTCCGAGCCTCCTGATGCACTAAAGCCGCGAGCACGGTCCTCTAGCACGAGCCTCACCCACAACCTAGTCACAACACACAAGAAACATCCCTCAATACTAATCAAATCAAAAACCGCTTCCCGGGACCAATCCCACACTCTCGGGACTCCCAAATCCCTAAAACAAGTCATCGGAAACGTCCCCCGAACCCCCGGAGCAAAAGCTCAAAAACGCAACTTTTGGTGCCCTGAAAATGGCCTAGCGCTGCGGCACTCCCCTCAAGGGCCGCGATGCCCAGAGGGATGCCCCTCTCCTGATGCAACCTCGCGCGGCGCTCCTTCGCGAACCCAGAAAATCTGGGTTTTCTCTTGCGTTTTTCCCGAACTTAAACCCCTCCAAATCATCCCAACAATTACCTAAGTCCCAAAACCAATTCCAAACTTCAAATAGACCATACATCAACCCATAAACATCATAACCCAACTCAATAACACAATCATACTCAAAATCCACCCATTTAATCTCAACTTAAGAAATCTAAACCCATAAACCAAAGCTTGAAAAGCTTAAGCCATGCATCAAATTCCTAAACCACAACAGAAATAAATCTTAAAATTGCACAGAACCTTACCTTGAATGAAGAGTCCAACCTTAAGCTTCCTTGGTTCATCCCCTAAGTCCTCAAGTTTTCAGCTCCCTTCTTCTTCTTCATGCCCTAGCTTTTTCCCTCTCCTTTTTGTTCTCTTCAAATATCAAAGCATCAAATGGCTAAGTCCCCAAACCGTGTACCCCTTAATACCCAGCTGTAAAATGTCAATTGCCCAGCCAAATGACCATTTTACCCCTTCATCAAAACCCTATGCTAACTACACCTCAAGGGCACTCTAGTCCTTTCTCCTATATTTCAATTCTACCATTTCTTTCACCTAAACTTGTTACTCTCAGAAGTAACTAATGGTTACCCAGGTTACTAAATCTCCAATATCCATTAACCGCCAATTCTCTACTTAACCATAAAATCCCCGAGGTACCCCTAGGCTCCTCTCGAGCTGGGTATAGAAATCCCGTTGTGACTCTTAAGTTAACTTGCTCTCTCTAGGACCGTCTCGGCACGTGCATCACAACAATAACACCACACTCACTAGGTACAATTCACAGAACACAATTATCACATATATGCCCTCAGCGGGCTAAAATTACCATTACGCCCTTCTAACACGATCCGGGCCTACATGCATACTAGTAAACATAGCCATGCATCTCAGTTAAAAAATTAGCCAAATAACATGCTTTAAATCATAACCATGCATTTAACTCATAAAATCACACGTAAATCCCAACCTGCCCTCCTGGCACACTAATCAAGGCCCTTAAGCCTTATTAGCGAATTTGGGTCGTTACAACTATCCCCTCCTCATAAAAATTTCGTCCTCGAAATTTATCCAACCCTCCAGTCAGTAAACCTGCAACTCTGACCATAATTCCCAAGGCCCACAGCCTTTACTTTTCAATGACACTCTCACCAGAGTAACAATCTTGCCCCTCAAGATTTTGTCTAATAGACATACTCCCGATAGCTTCTTGTTTACACCGCACCCTGCTGAAACCTCAGGGTCTGCCTCGATTACAATGACCAATTCATTGTCTTATTTATGATTCCAGAGATACTCAAAATCATCACCTCTACTAGGTGGGATCAGCTTGTAGGCCCCGCTGGCCTAACCCTTAGTACAACTTCAGAATTTTACGTTGAATCAAGAGTCAGAACTCTCCCTTCGTTCTCTGAACGCCTCACAGATCCTCGTCTGTTAAACGCGGAGACGCAGCTCTTTATTCTTCCAAATAGGCAGACACTCCTGCTTTAAGAAGTTCAACGACCTACTTGTCTTTCTCTCTGAACTAAAGCCAAACTGTAGTATTCACCATCCTTCACCTCTTATCAAGCCCTATGTCGCGTTACATTAACAAGACACCAGCAACTGCCACCACGACTTACTTCCCAGGGATTACACTTCCCTTAATACCTCAAGTATTCGCCTACTCAGCGCTTAATTCTTTAAGATCTTTGATAAAATTTCAGACTACCATTCCACTTGCAATCAACTGATAATTCCAGGTTCCCACTCTGTTCTTTTCGTTCTCTAAATCCATTCCAACAATTTAAAATACCATAGGGCCTCCATTCAGTATCATCGACGTTCTATCCTGAAACCAGTTCACTTGCCCCAACAACATTAACTCAAACAACCGAGTTAAAACTTTTCATGTCCAAACACCTTACTTAAGGTCTATTGTGGTCTATCCCTACGATGCACCACCACATCACCTAACCCTTCAGGGTCCAAAGGAAATCACTAGGTTATGTCACCCGCTCAACCCTCCCGGTACGACGTACCCTAGGAGGTGGAATGATGTCCATTCAAAATTCTCATTCATAAACCGGATCTAATTAGATCCTTCATCCATTCCTGGTATCCCAACTTGTACCACCTTAGCAGGGTCCTTCCCTGCTTCAACCAAAGCCGACACTTCGGATTCCGTAGCTCAGTGACACCCACCAGCTAATCACTACCTACTAACGTTATGCCAATCTCAGTCGTTGCCTTGTCCATTCTATTACAATTTATAGCGTTATTCCCAGACTGACACACGCCTCACAGTTAGGAGTTCCGCCTCCAATTAAATTTCCTTTCTCTCAATCGAGGATTTCAAACACTGATCATCCGTCCATTACCTTTCACCGCATCTAGGTCTCAACGTTAACTTTCTTACTAATACCCAATACTTAAGTACCTTATGCCCTGCACAACAGTCGACCTAACGTTCTAAGTGTACCAACCATGATCCATTCAGTCGTCTCCCACAAGGTTCAATCCACCCTCGCGTCAATTGCGCCTGGGCGTGCACAATCTGTGATGCACTCCCACAATTCCATACCCTCATCATAGATAAGATCCTTTATGTAATCACTCTTTACTTAACCAAAACATACACAAATTCCAGATACTAAACAATCTTACCTTGTCTTCTGAATTTCTTTCTGATTTGACACCACTCAGTCCGTCTAACTTCGAGTTTTACTGTTCTCCTCATCTCTGATGTAGTTGTCTCCGGAGGTGCTTATGCAATAGATGACGCGCTTACCAGCCTCGTTATGCCTTCAATTCTTCAGACGTTCTTCATTAGCTTCTTTGCGGCTTCAGATCAATTCTTCTCTTACCTGTCCTTTCTTCTCGTAGCTCTAATCTGAGAACTCCTGACGACACCCAACTAACACTCCGTAGAACCTTACCTGAGACTCTGCCTTCTGGGTACTAACGTCTTCAGCATAATTATCAATTGCTCACCATTTCTGTCTGGGAGTAATCCACATGCACTGCTCGTGAGCTTGAAGGGGACTTGCCCAATCCGTTCATGCATTCTCTGCCTAAAGAACTTACCTGTGCTGCTGCAGCTTGAACCGTTCCAGAATCCTTGTTACTAACTCCTCACACCCTACCCGGTGCAAAACTAGACCATTTCACAAATGTCTTTATCCTTGGTTTCCAACTGGTAATAACCAGGTCGTAGATCAACTCTTGGGGACATCGTCCCATCTTGTATCCAACATTAAAATTTTGTTCTAACGCGACGATGCCAACAATCACTGCAGTATAGCACACTGGCTACACCAGGCTCAGATTCCTTCGATCGCTTCAATAGACTTTCTGTCGGCCAAAACCGTCTTTTACAACATTCCTTATAGCAATCCTATCTGTAGTCTGACCTTGAAGTATCCCCTAAATCTTTCTTTACATACCCACGTAATTTTCCCACTGATCGGCTCTGTCTCCTTTACGTATTCCAGATGATATCCTCAACAATCCATCTGCCAGAGTTTCTAATTCCTTCTTAATAAGTATCACTATCCTCAGCCTCTCGAAGCATTCTCAACACCGAATCCTTCCAGTTCGCTACATGACCAAAGCATAAGCTCGTCAGTTAAATATTCACCCTTGAGGACTCAGCCTCGAACTTTGAATGTATCGCTGCACTCTGGTTCTCCGTTCCCTCACCATGGGAAATCCATCCCAACATATCGAGTCATTCTATGTAGAAGTCCTCACCTGACCTCCTCTCAGGTGGCATCCTCTCCCCCATGCGCATACTAACTAACCTCCCTGGTTCTTGTCGCCAGCTCGACAACCACCTTAGCAATCAAGCTTATTTCAAATCTCAAATTAGGTGCCCAAGCACTGTCTGGGGTCCTTCTACCTCAACAATCGTGAATCCAACCTTGCTGCGTTCTATCAAATAAAAGTACCATCCTTTCAACCAGACCTCTCCCCTCTCTTGGCAATTCCAGAAGCCACAACCCTATCCGGGGTTCTTTTAACTTGATTATCCCGAATCTATCTTTACTAATTCCATCAAAGGAAGCACTGCCCTTGCGGCTCTAGCACTCATGCTCTAATCATCAACCATCAGTTCCTCGACATCATGGCCCTCTCCGCCATCCACATACATACGATAATTCCTTATATCAGGGCGGCCCAAATTCCCTAGACTATTCCAGATCTCATATCCTTAAATGGGTCGCCATCCAATTCCAGATACATCCGTCAGTATAAATTCCCAAATGAATTATCCAATTCACCAAACCCATTGATTTACACTGTTGTTACCCCCAACAGTCCAAGCCAAACTTATAAGTCCACCCGTCTCCACGGTTCAAATCATGTCTTATAATCCCTTCTAACAATCATCATCTAGGTTCTTCCCAACCCATTGAGTCAGTACCTCAGCCCGAGTACCATTTCCAGGCATCTCCCTGCCTCAACATTCAACACACCCCTCTAATCAGGATCTCTCATCCTCTTAACCAAGGGTGGAACTAACTCTGCCCGTCTATTGATAATTTCCTTGCCAGCTTGTACTCTCCTCAACACCTGAGGATAATACCCTTTAAGCCTTTCATACGGTACCCTTATCTGTCCATACCTCACAGTAAACCAACACTGGTAACCTCACTGTCGAAACATCTAAATCAGCTATTCCCCAGAGAAAATCCGCTATTCTTCTATCCCATCTCAACTAACAAACTCCGCAGCTTACTCACACACTAGTGACTCTCTGCTGCTACTTTTAGGGATAACTGGAGATCTCAACTCCAACTTACATCTAGAAACCCCCTTTTCAACACAATATCAGGTCCCCAAACCCTTCTAGGAACAAACAACACGAGTTCATCTGTCAAAACTGACCAACTCCTCTGTGGTTCCTACTCTGAACCAAACCACCACTAGGTCCAAATATCCACAGGTATAATGCACACACAAGCATATACTAGTTCAAATCCACAATGTCACACATTTAGCTACCAAATTTTATCACCACTAAGTATATCCATACTCATCATGCTTCATACAAGCCAATACACAGATACAACATATGAATTTAATTCAGAAAATTAACCACATACACTCAATATGCGAACCGCTATGCCAATACTCATCCATATGCATAATAGTATTATTCAGCATGCATCAATCACAACATGCAATAATCAAGGGCCCAGCCCAACAGCATCTCATGCATATGTCATCTCATTCCTCATGCTCCATATAAAATAAGCAGGCAAACAGGGCATTCAAATATATATTCAGACATGTCAATTATTCATACCAACCAACCCTGAGTCGAGCTTGTCACTGACAGCGAGCGTACATGTTCGGTCGATCTCCAGAACCAATAAACCTTGGCTCGCTCTGATACCAAGTTGTAACGCCCTACTTCCTTAGAGCCGTTACTAAGTGAGTTTTTAAGACAAAACAGTGTGCAATGAACTCGCTAACCGAGGTTTTGAAACAAAAGTGTGACTAATTAAAAGTTAAGGCTGTAATCTTTGAAAATGCGTCGTTTCATTAAAACTTCTATTATTAAACATTTGGGATCCCAAAATAAGGTTTGAAAACTAATTACATCTTGAAATAAGGTTACAGCTGAGAGATCATAAAATCATAGATTATTACAGCCATTTTTCGAATAAACCCCCCAACCAAAGCAGTCGGGCAGGCCAAACATGTACGCGTTGCTTCACGCTCTCCGTACTCATGGTTGGTTGACTCAGTCCCTGCTTCTACCTGCCACACAGAGCACCCGTGAGCCGAAGCCCAGCAAGAAAACCCAGATAATACATAACATATGCAATTCATATAGCTGGCATAATTTACTGATAAATAGGAAAACCATCATAACAAACAAGCACGGCCATGCCGCCCCAGAGGCCTTACCAAAGCCTGGGGTTTCGGTTCTCACCGCGAGGACAACTCATGTATCCCTTGGGTCCCACCCTGAATATAAGCATCCCATGTGCTGAGTGTTACTATCGGCCCTCGCTGCCGCACCCGGCCTACGCCGCTCTCGGCCCTTGCCGTTCATTTCAGTATAATCACACATATAGTACATTCGAAATAATCATTCACACACATCATGATTCATTTAAGGTTAAACATTTGCACATAATACAATCTGGGGCCATGCCCTGCAATCACACAGTGGGGCCATGCCCTATTCTCGGGTGTTACAGTTTTCTTACCTGTATTCCGAGCCTCCTGATGCACTAAAGCCGCGAGCACGGTCCTCTAGCACGAGCCTCACCCACAACCTAGTCACAACACATAAGAAACATCCCTCAATACTAATCAAATCAAAAACCGCTTCCCGGGACCAATCCCACTCTCTCGGGACTCCCAAATCCTTAAAACAAGTCATCGGAAACATCCCCCGAACCCCCGGAGCAAAAGCTCAAAAACGCAACTTTTGGTGCCCTGAAAATGGCCTAGCTCTGCGGCACTCCCCTCAAGGGCCGCGGCGCCCAGTGGGATGCCTCTCTCCTGATGCAACCTCGCGCCGCGGCGCCCAAGAACAGGGCCGCGGCACTCCTTCGCGAACCCAGAAAATCTGGGTTTTCTCTTGCGTTTTTCCCGTACTTAAACCCCTCCAAATCATCCCAACAATTACCTAAGTCCCAAAACCAATTCCAAACTTCAAATAGACCATACATCAACCCATAAACATCATAACCCAACTCAATAACACAATCATACTCAAAATCCACCCATTTAATCTCAACTTAAGAAATCTAAACCCATAAACCAAAAACATAAACCAAAGCTTGAAAAGCTTAAGCCATGCATCAAATTTCTAAACCACAACAGAAATAAATCTTAAAATTGCACAGAACCTTACCTTGAATGAAGAGTCCAACCTTAAGCTTCCTTGGTTCATCCCCTAAGTCCTCAAGTTTTCAGCTCCCTTCTTCTTCTTCATGCCCTAGCTTTTTCCCTCTCCTTTTTGTTCTCTTCAAATATCAAAGCATCAAATGGCTAAGTCCCCAAGCCGTGTACCCCTTAATACCCAGCTGCAAAATGTCAATTGCCCAGCCAAATGACCATTTTACCCCTTCATCAAAACCCTATGCTAACTACACCTCAAGGGCACTCTAGTCCTTTCTCCTATATTGCAATTCTACCATTTCTTTCACCTAAACTTGTTACTCTCAGCAGTAACTAATGGTTACCCAGGTTACTAAATCTCCAATATCTATTAACCGCTAATTCTCTACTTAACCATAAAATCCCCGAGGTACCCCTAGGCTCCTCCCGAGCCGGGTATAGAAATCCCGTTGTGACTCTTAAGTTAACTTGCTCTCTCTAGGACCGTCTCGGCACGTGCATCACAACAATAACACCACACTCACAAGGTACAATTCACAGAACACAATTATCACATATATGCCCTCAGCGGGCTAAAATTACCATTACGCCCTTCTAACACGATCCGGGCCTACATGCATACTAGTAAACATAGCCATGCATCTCAGTTAAACAATTAGCCAAATAACATGCTTTAAATCATAACCATGCATTTAACTCATAAAATCACACGTAAATCCCAACCTGCCCTCCTGGCACACTAATCAAGGCCCTTAAGCCTAATTAGCGAATTTGGGTCGTTACAATCTTGGGGATAATTGGACTGGTTTTTGAGGTGAAAATGATGAGTTTTTCTGGGCTCGAGGGGTCAGGCCGCGACCCTGTTCTTGCTGAGCCGTGGCCCCCTTAATCTTTGGTTGTCTGGGATTGGAGACGCGCCGCGGCCCGTGTGGGCTATTTTGAGGTAGGCCCTCGGGTTGAGCTGGGGACCGCGGCATGAGTCCCTAGGGCCGCAGCGCTTAGTGAATTTTTGGGTCCTAGAGGTGTTTTAGGCTCGGGAATTAAATAGTTAAGGATCGGGAATTCACCCGGATTGATAGAATTCAAGGTTTCGGAGACTAGAATTATTACTCAAAGTTACTTAATGGATTAGAACTTGATGGATGAATATTTTTAATGCATTGTGACTAGGGTTTCGGCGAGGCTCGGACTAGGGAACTGTGCTCGGGATATCGGTGCCAAGAAAGATTGGGACACAGGTAAGAAAACTATTGTTCCCATAGAGCTTGTGTTGAAGGGCCGAGAATGGCAAAGGCTGAGAACGGCGAAGGCCGGGAATAGCAAAGGCTGGGAATGGCGAAGGCCGAGAATGGAAAGGGGCCGGGTGCAGCGTTTAGCACGCGGAGTGCGAGCAGCCAGGGTGAGACCCCAAGGGATACCTAGGATATCCTTACGGTTTAGACTGCGAACCCAGGGCCTAGTAAAGCGCCTGCGACGGCATGGCCGTACATGTATGCCCTGGTGTTGGCTTGATTTTATATTAAGTGTTTGATATGCATTTATTATCTGCTTGTGAGGGTTTTCTTGCTAGGCTTCGGCTCACGGGTGCTCTATGGTGCAGGTAAAGGCAAAGGGAGAGTCTATCAACCTTGAGTATGGCAAGCGGGACGAGCGGCGCGTACATGTCCGATCTGTCTGGCTGCCACGACCAGGGGTGTTTTTGGGAGATGTTTGTGCAAAACCTGAATTTTGTCGTTTAGTCAACTCTAATTATATTTGAGTTGTAAATATTTCTAGACAATGTTTGTGGGATCCCAAATGTTAAATGTCTTATAAATTTTCAATAAAAGGTTTATTCTCAAGTTTATGACTCTGATTATGATTTAATTACACTTTTGTCTTAAAACCTCGATTAGCGAGTTAATTGCACATTTTAAACTCACTTAGTAACGGCTCTAAGGCAGTAAGGCGTTACAACTTGGTATCAAAGTGAGCCAAGGTTTGTGGTTTCTGGAGAATGACCGAACATGTACACTCGCTGTCAGTGGCAAGCTCGACTCAGGGTTGGTTGGTATGATTGACTTATATGTTGAATTATGTGTTTAAATGCCCCGCTTGCCTGCTTATTTCTTGTAGAGCATTATGAATGAGTTAGCATATGCATGATGCTAGGGCATGGCCCGTTTTGTGTTATATGTTATTTGAGTGTTATGTGGAATTGTTGCTTATAGTTGACTGATGTGATTGGGAGGTGGTTTTGGATGTTTTTATTATGCCTGATGAGCGGCGTCATTGATTGCAGGCATATTTGTTGAGATGCCTCGTCAATTATCTAGACTCCACAGCAGTCGGGCCGACGATGATAACCAGGGTCGGGATCCTCCACTTGCCCCACAGAATTGGCAATAGATGTTTGCCGAAATGGAAGCAAGACTGCAACGAACAGAGGAAGAACTTCGACAGTTGAGGCAGCAGGCCCCTCCACAGGTCACTAGGTTACCAGTCCAGCATGTTGTGGCGCTAGTGTCGGTTCAATCTGTTGTGGAAAACAGGTGGGAACCCTTATATGAGCGGTTCAGAAAACAACATCCTCCCACCTTTGCGGGTGGGCCAGACCCACTACGGGCAAAGCAGTGGATGAATATGATCTCCTCTATTCTTGATTTTATGAGGGCTGAGGGGAACGAGAGGGTAGCTTATGCAAGCTACATGTTCAGAGAGGATGCCCGCATCTGGTGGGATGTAGTCGTTCAGAGGAGAGATGTGACAGTTATGACCTAGGGGGAATTTAGAAGTATCTTTAATGAGAAGTATTACAGTGTGGCAGTCCCAGCTGTGAAGGTTGATGAGCTTATCAACCTGACTCAGAACCGGATGACCGTGACAGAGTATTCTTTGAAGTTCGATCGTTTGGCAAAGTTTGCGCTAGATCTAGTGCCGACAGATGTGGTAAGAAGGGATAGGTTCGTACGGGGATTGAATGTTATGATTTCTCTTGATGTGAAGATCACCCTAGATCCATATACTACTACCTACGCTCAGGTGGTAGAAAAGGCCCTTACAACTGAGGGGGCCGAGGACCAAATTTGGAGAAAGAGCGCTGTTAGACGCGATTCCAGGAGGATAGTGCCTCCTTTAATTGGATCTGGTCGGGGTAGTTGCTCTAGTGAGCAGAAGAGGAAGGCTCCAGATTGCTTTGTCTCTCCCAGTTCTGATAGGAGGGCATGGGGTGGTTTTAGTTGCCGTCAGGGCGGAAGTGACAGCTGGAGGAGTTTCCTAGTATGTCCTCGATGCAGACAACGACATCAGGGTGAATGCATGATTAGGGCCTGCTTTGTTTGTGGGAGTGCCAATCATCTGAAGAAGGACTGCCCACAAGCCAGGAAGGAGGAGCCAAAGCAGGGCGATAGTCCCGCTCCAGGGTGTTTACTTTGACTCAGACTAATGCGGAGGCTAGCCCCTTGGTTGTGACAAGTCAGATTTCTAGTGTTTTATCTTCTTATACTGCATTGTTTGATTCTGGAGCTACCCATTCATTTGTGTCTGCTAGGGGTTTTTAGAATTTATTGCCGACTGAGGAACTGGTAGTCTCTAATAGGTGGATTAGAGCTTTACCAATAGAGGTAGATGGTAGGTGTTGATCGCGTTTTTGGCCAACGACGTGAGAATGTCAAAAACGATAAAGCCTTCAAGAGAAATTAAACGACACAGACAATTTTGAACAGAAAGTAAATAACACACGCAATTTTTATAGTTGTTCAGCCCCAATATGTTGGTAATAGCCTAATCCACTTAGAGATATGATTATTTATCTACACTCAAGATCAGATGAACCTGTGTCAACTGAGTTTCTTCAGTGTAGATTCTCAGAATACAAGAGTTCTTTCAAGAAAAACTACTCTCTCTCTCTCTAGAAAATTCAGATCAAACTCAAAATTTCCAAAAGTCCTTTTCTGATCTCATAAGCCATATATTTATAGGCTTAGGATCATACATCTGATATCCCATAGGATCGGGATATTTTATTATTCTTATTATATTTAAATTACAAAAATATTCAAAATGTAATAGAACACCAAATTTGTGGGAAGAATGAGAGATTGTTGCGTATGCTAAGACCGATTTTTGTTGAAGCCATTTCTGGGAATCTTGACGTAGTCTGTTCTACCTGGTTGATGAATATCACCTTCTGGTCGGCCATACTTCTACTGGGCAGTCATGCACTTAGCCGGTAGGACATGCACTTGGCTGGTAGGACATGTACTTGGCTGGTAGGACATGCACTTGGCTGGTAGGACATGCACTTGGCTGGTAGGACATGCACTTAGCTGGTAGGACACGCACTTGGCTTGTAAGACATGGTCATGTCCGATCGGCCAAATCTATGCCTGGTCGGACAAAATCATGCCTGGGCAGACAAGGTCATTCTTGGGCAGACAAGTCACTCCTAGGCAGACAAGTCACTCCTGAGCAGACAAGGTCATTCCTGGTCGGTCATGACACTTCTCAAGCCAGTCAAAATTCTTCAATGGCCTACTCGGTTACTCCTAAGCTAGATCACTTTATCACAACTCTGAGGAGCCAATATATTTATTGACTTATTAATGTGTCTTTTATGGACCATGTACTACCACTTGTCACCTCTATTTCCACGTCAGCGATCTCCATATTTTGGGGATAATAGTAGGGAATTGTTTGCCGATTTGATTGAGCTTGCGATGGATGACTTCGATATGATCCTAGGGATTGATTGGCTATCAAAGTATGGGGCGACAATTGACTGCAAGCGCAGGATGGTGACTTTTGAACCAGAAGGGGAGGTACCCTTTGTATTTGTGGGAACAGGTGGTGGACCGCAGGTACCTATGATTTCAACATTAAAGGCTAGTGACCTGATGCAGGGAGGTTGCATAGGATTCTTAGCGAGTGTTGAGGATATCTCTAAGGTTGTGTCGGTTGGACCGGGGGAGACCAGATTGGTATGCGAGTTTCCAGATCTATTTCCAGCAGATCTGCCAGGGCTGCCACCGCAGTGGGAAATTGATTTTGTTATAGAGTTGGTACCAGGATTGGGGCCAGTATCTAGGACACCTTACAAAATGGGTCCGGCAAAATTGAAGGAGTTGAAGATTCAGTTGTAGGAATTACTGGATTTGGGGTTCATCAGCCGAGTTTCCCGCCATGGGGTGCTCCAGTGTTGTTTGTTAAGAAGAAGGATGGATCTCTTAGGATGTGTATTGATTATAGGGAGCTGAACAAGTTGACCATCAAGAATAAGTACCCACTGCCTAGAATTGATGATTTGTTTGACCAGCTGCAAGGAAAGACGGTTTTTTCTAAGATAGATCTCCGATCAGGTTACCATCAGTTAAGGATCAAAGTGGAGGACATACAAAAGACTGTTTTCCGCACAAGGTATGGACATTATGAATTCCTAATTATGCCCTTTGGATTAACCAATGCCCCAGCAGCTTTTATGGACATGATTAATAAGGTTTTGAAGGATTATTTAGACAAGTTCGTGATTGTGTTCATCGACGATATTCTGTTGTACTCACAGTCAGAGACGGAGGACGAGCAACATCTACGTTTGGTATTGCAGCATTTAAGAGAGCATAAGTTATACACTAAGTTCAGTAAGTGCGACTTCTGGCTACCACAAGTTACATTTCTGGGCCATATCGTTAGTAAGGAGGGGATTCTGGTTGACCCAAGTAAGGTTGAGGCGGTAAGAAATTGGCCTAGACCGAGCAATGTTCCTGAAGTGAGGAGTTTTCTAGGATTGGTAGGATATTACCGGTGATTTGTTGAGGGGTTCTCCAGAATAGCTACCCCATTGACAGAATTGACAAAGAAGAAGAAAAAGTATGTCTAGACAGACTGATGTGAGAACAGTTTCAAAGAGTTGAAGCGGCGACTGATCACAGCGCCAGTACTGAGTTTGCCGATAGATAATGAGAATTTTGTGGTTTATTGCGATGCTTCCAGACATGGTTTGAGGTGTGTGCTGATGCAAGTTGGTAAGGGGATAGCCTATGCATTGAGACAGTTGAAAGAATATGAGTAGAGATATACACCGACCAAAGGATTTTAAAGTACTTCTTTACTCAGAAGGATCTAAGTATGTGCTAGAGATGGTGGTTGGAGTTGGTTAAGGATTACGATTGTGATAACATGTACCATCCTGGGAAGGTTAATGTTGTTGCTGATGCATTGAGCCGGAAGGGCCTAGGATAGCTATTCAGTTCGAGACAAATATCCGATAAGCCAGCAGATGAGATGACTAGAGCGAGTATAGAGTTGGTGGTTGGTCAGTTAGCCAACATCACTCTTCAGTCTACGCTCCTTGAGAGGATCAAGGTGGCATAGGGGAAATGATTCCCAGTTGAGGGGTTACAGGGAGAACGTCTTAGTCGGAGCGGCTAAGGACTTTTAGATGAATTGTGTTCTGATGGATTGTGATATCCGACGGGTGATTTTAGATTAATCACATGCCACTCCCTATTCCTTGCATCCGAGTACGACGAAGATGTACCAAGAACTGAGAGCTTTGTATTGGTGGTCGTGCATGAAAAGGGATGTGGTGGATTATGTGGCCAAGTGCATAACTTGTCAGCAGGTCAAGGCTGAACATCAGAGGCCAGCAGGATTGCTGCAGCCTCTGGGGATTCCAGAATGGAAATGGGAAGATATCACCATGGACTTCGTGGTTGGTTTGCTGAAGACCGTGGGTCAGCATGACTCGGTGTGGGTGATTGTGGATAGGTATACCAAGTCTGCCCACCTTTTACCTGTAAGGACGACTTATACTATGGAGCAGTATGCCGAGTTATATGTGAAGGAAATCGTTTGACTTCATGGGGCTCTGATGGACCCAAAACGGGTATGTTTTAAAAATTTATACTCGCAAGCGCACGAATCATATATGGAATATAGTGTTCGTGTAAGCACGGGATCGTACGCAAATGAGTTGTCTAAAATAAAAAAGAAAACTATTTAAATCAAAAGTAATAAATTCTAACCTAGCTCCAAAGATTGATGAGTTTTAATGTTATGAACATAAAATAAAAGATTGAAAAATAAATCTATTTAAGAGAATAAAAATAAACCAATAATGATTTGAAAATAAGTGCTAAAAGAAAAGATTATTAAGATACTAGAATCCACAAAATGTAAGTTTAATAATATTTATTAGTATATTGATTCCCAAGTTTTAGTGATAGTTAAAATAATTCAAACTATCATTTTCTAAATAGACTTATAATTTTAAGCACAAATTACTTCTAAAAAGATAGGATTTTTCTTCACTTTTCAAAAATTATAATTTCAAAGTATTTAATGTGAATCAACCTAATGAAACAACAAAAAATCAAATAACATTATTTAAGGCAAAACATAATATTTTTGTTCTAAGTATGGATGTGTACAATTTAATGACACATCTTACACAAAGAATATTATGTTTTTGCAAAATGAAGAACAAAGTGCATATTATCTAACAATCCAAAATATGAGATATTAAAGATGAAAGACATATATGAAGAAGAAAAATCCATTAACTTTGTTGCATTACAAGGGAAATCAACATACAACATAAATATTACCTAGTTACAAGTTGCTTCATCATGATCTTAATAATCTTATGAAAAAGATTAGAAGCATATAACTAGAGTAGAAATGACAAAATAAATGACATACATACTTGAAAATGCTCTTGAAAAACCCAAATTGGAAGAGAGAAAATGGTAGAAGAAGATGGTAACCCAAAAATTAAGCACCCTAAAATGGTCTTAAAATTCCATATTTATAGTCAAAATGAGATTATTAAAATAATCAATTTAAATTAATTAAATTGATTAGATTAATTAAATAAAATAAATATGGTATGTAGAGGTAAAATATAGGGTGTAATGATGATGGTGTGGTGAAAATATGTAGAAAAAAGGGTAAAAAGTTGGCATTTTGAACATAGGGGACAAGTGGTACACTTGGGCAATTTATGGGCTCAAGAAGGGAAATAGCAGTAATGTGGTGGCTGGGTGTTGGATGGAGAAGTGAAGAACCGGGCCAAGTGGCTGGCTTTGGGACGAAAAGGAGGACACGGGAAGGGACTTCTTGCTAAGGCTGGGTGATAGCCGAATAATGAAGGCTTCAGCTGAGGCAGGCGTGGACTGAAGCAGGTGGGAGCTGCTGTTTTACGGCTGGGCAAGGAAGTGGTGAGGTGAACGGCTGGGCAGGAAAGAAGCTTCAGGAGGCCAGGCATTGGCCCTGGTAGCTGGCGGCCCAGCTGACAGCTGGGAAGAATGGCTCGAAAGCAGCAGGTGAAGGTTGGGCTTCGACTTGGACCTATTGACTGCTTTTGGTATTTCCATAATACCAACTTTTCTTTCTTTTCTATCAAAAATGCCAATTTTCCTTCATTTTCCTTGCTTTTTCTAGAGCAAAAAATACAACAACTTCTCTAAAAAAAATAAACATAAATTAAATTAAAACTAAATATTTTCAATAATAAAATATACAACATAAGTTCCATGAAAATATTAATTAAAATTTAATTTCAATAAAATCATATTTTTAGCATTCAAACTAACAACACTAATTTTAAATAATTAGATTACAACATAGAACAATAAAATATCTATAAAAACACACAAAAATATATAAAATCAAAATAAACCCAATAAATTAAAAAATTACTTTAAAACTTAATAAATCAATTAAAAACTCGAGAATTAAGCAATAATTATCACATAAAAAGTGGTAAAATAACTCTATTTTGTAGAGTTATCACACCCCCAAACTTAAAGGTTTGCTAGTCCTCAAGCAAAAGAAAAATTAAAACACACATTATTTTTATTTTTTTATTGGTGATATAAAAATGATTTTCTCAAAAATTGCACAATGAAAATAATTCTAAAACATTAATAAGGATAAAAGTTAAGCTTATGTAATTAATTAAATTGTCAATTTATCTTTTAGAAAATAGGTTTTCATTAAAACTATTTTTCACTTAAACTTATAGGAAATAAGAGTGTTCTTGTTATGAAAAATGTAATTTTTGTTACAAGCAAAATTGTAATTAAAAACAAAGCTTAAGAATTATTAATATATTTAAGAGAACAAAACTCAAACTCAATCAAAAATTTTATCATTGAAAATGAAAAATATCACCAATTTTTTTTTTTAATTTTTATGAAAATGAACAAATTAAAAAAAATTAACAAGACAACAAAATATATAAAAATATTTTTTTTCCCACAAACATAAATAAAACACAAAAATTAACACAAAACATAAAAATTAAAAACAACGCTGTACGCCCTGATTTTCCCACAGGCTGATTAACGAGTTGAGATACGGCCTAATCATGACTACCACGTGGACATCCCCAAGACTGGAGCTGCCGTCATAAGATCCTACCTCCTTAGCTCGAGGTAACCCAAGGGTTCGCCAAGATTGCTTAAGGACTGAGTCTGGACTCTGAAGACCACAGGTCGAGGGAATCATCCAGCTTGTGGTACGGGCTTGAGTTGGAGGCTGTGACCTTTTATAAAGTCAACCACGCAAGGTAAACGTGCATATATCAGACATCACGTGTCTGATATACCCCTGACTTCTCGGACACGCAGCAGGAACGTGCGTATTCAGACACCCACGACTGGGTTGGGCCGTGCGGCCCATTACCCCCTTTACCTATTGATTTGACCACACTAATGTGTCAGGTTTAGGAATTAATCATGAATGTCACAGAGTTGACATGATAGGTAAGAAGGTCACGGGATGACCTTCTTACCAACTCCCAGGTGCCTTCTCCTATAAATATGGAGACTTTGGGAGTTAATAGAGGTAGGATTCTCTATTGTAAGAAATACCCTGTAAAAGAATACCCAGTATATAGTAATAATACTGACTAGTGGAGTAGAAGGAGTTTTAACCTTTGAACCACTTAAAAAACGTATTTTGTGTCAGCATTCCATTTCCAAGATCATTCATCTATTTCGGTTCAACATAAGCACTAATCCCTTTCTCTTTCTTTTCTTAATTACTTGTTGGAGAACAACCGCGTCAACAGTTTGGTGCTTTCATTGAGAGTAAGTTCGATTAGTGCTGTCGCAAACATCCAACTATGGTGACTACTCGATCTAGACATGGTAACGAGACGGAACAGCATGATGGGCAGGAGGCTCATCATGTTGCCATCCCTGGTGAACAAATTCCTGAAGTCCAACAGCGGCCAGGCAAACAACCGGCGGGCCAAGACGACACTGGAAGTTCGGCGCCCCGGCCACCTAATCCGAACCCATGTTATTACACTGCGATGGAGATGGAGAATGCTCAGCTGAGGAGCCAGCTAGCAATAGCTAACCAGCAGATCAAGGATGTGCTGGCTCGACTACCCCATCTCACAACCGACGCTAACGTCGGAGAGAGGCGAGGCGAGGCTCCTAAGTCTCGCCGGGGTAATCGGTCCAGGCATAGCCGCTCGGATAGACTTCCGATAGCCAACTCCACTCCTTCATCGCACCGTCGAGAGGCAAACTTCGGAGAAGTTCCTAGAGCCGAACAACAGCAGTACAGCCGTTCGGTCAAAACTTTGACTCCCAGCTCCCAACCAGCCTCGAGCGTGCCCAGGAGAGCTCAAGGAAATTGTAGAAAGAGGTCCGGGGAGGGCTCACAACATCAGCCCGTCCCCAATAGTCGTCCTGCACCTCGTCCAGATCGCCAGGCGCGGGACCCGCAGATTGCCTGGGCCGAAAGGCCCCCACCTAACTTGATTCGTCTTGACGGAACCAGGAATGCGTATAAGGTCAGGCATCCTCCCTCTCCAATAAGATATCCATCTCCTCCTCGGCCCGTCCAAGATATTCCAGCCTATGGAAGTAGCAGGAGAGGCCCGCCTTCCGCTGGGTCCTCCCGACGAAGCAGGGCGCCGAGCGAAGGCCTAGATCCTCACCACCAAAGGCGGACTCCGAACCTATCTAACAGGAGCTACTGGACCTCCAGTCGCCGGAGCGACCTCTCTGGCGGTGACCTGCATTAGCGTCTAAGTTTGGCACAAAGCCCTCGAGCCACCCAAGGGGGCAACCGCTCAGGGGGGGCCCTGTCCGAAGTACATAATGGTGGGAATGCCCCAAATAACCTATCTCAAGATAGGAGGGGCAATAACCCACAAAATATGTACAATGGATCCGGAGCTGTTGAACAGCCCCGGAATAACCAAGAACATCAGGACCAAACCCTCGAGCGCCTGACCCAGATGGAGGAGCTGATGAGGAAGCTCCTGTCGGAGAAAGTGAAAGATGAGTACGATTCGGGGGACGAGATGGAGCTCTTCGCCCCCGGCATAGCAGCAACGGCGTACGCACCTAGTTTCCGTATGCCGCACCTGTCCAAGTTCAATGGAGATGGAGATCCGTCGGATCATCTGGGGATGTTCAACACCCTGATGATGGCCCACAACATTGGCCCCGAGCTGAGATGTTTGATATTCCCTTCCACATTGACAGGACCAGCCAGGCAGTGGTTCAAGCAAAGCAAAAGACAGTCAACCATCTCCTGGAAAACCTTCTCAGCTGATTTCAAAAGGGCATTCCAAGCCTCCCAGGCTGCCCGCGTTCAGGCCGACTCTCTGGCTAACGTGAGGCAGTAGCCCGGCGAAACCCTGAAGGCTTACCTGAGCAGGTTTGTGAACGTCGCTGCTCGGGCCAGAGACGTGAATGGCAGCTCCAAGCTCATGGCCATGAGGACTAGAATCCTCGTCGAAGGGGAACTCTGGAAAGATATACAAAGAAAGGGAGTTAGCTCGGTGAACGAATTCCTTAACAGGGCCCAGGAATGGATCAACTTGGAGGAGGCCGAAGCCTCAGCTGCAGGGACCGGCCAGGTCCCTGATCAGCCCGCTGGAGTGGGGACGGAGGTCGTGGCAGCGACCCAAAACGTCACACAGAACAACCAGCTCGGTGGAGGCAAAAGAAAGGGGAATGGCCAGGGTAGCCAGCACGGCCAAAAGAAGAATAAGTCCATAGACAAGTTTAAGCCCGTCTACGCGACTTATACAGAGCTCACCCAGTCTAGGGAGAATATCTTGCTAGCCAACTCTACTTGCCTCCCCTGGAAGAGGTCGGAGCCATTGAAGCACCAAAAGGGGAAGAGAGACACCTCCAAGTTTTGCCGCTTTCACAACGATGTTGGCCACAATACTGATGATTGTAGGCATTTGAAAGATGAGATCGAGACTCTCAGCCGGGCTGGCCCCTTGGCTTAGTACGTGCAGAATAAGGTTCCAGCAAGTCGACCTGCTCTCGAAGTCCCGCCCAGTCAGCCCGGGTCTCAGGTAGATCAGGACGCCCTCCTCCCATGATAGGAGGGGAGATATCCACCATCTCTGGAGGTCCGCATATGGCTGGCATGAGCAGGGGCACCCAGAAGAGGTACATGAAAGAACTCAAGGCGCATAATGGAGTAGAATTTGTCCCAGAGCAGCGCTTGCTAAAGCAGCAGTGATTGGAGAAGCAACCGGTCATTTTTACGGAGGAAGATGCAGGCCATGTCCAGTTCCCTCACAATGACCCTCTGGTTGTAGCAGTTCAGCTCGCTAATCGGAGGGTTAGGAGGGTGCTGATCGACAATGGGAGCTCAGTGAACCTCCTATTCCGGTCCACATTAAAGAAGATGGGTTTGACTATCGCTGAGCTGAAGGCGACCTCCATGATGCTGTATGGTTTTTCGGGAGAAGGATCGGCGGCCGTAGGGACGATCAAGCTAATGATCACCCTAGGAGAAGGACCTCGGACAGTCTCCAAACTCCTCAAGTTCTTGGTCATCGACTGCTCCGCTTCATATAACGCAATTTTGGGATGACCTACGCTCATAGCTTTTGAGGCCGTCACTTCCATCCGCCACCACGCGATGAAATTCCCTACTTCCACGGGAATATGCACTGTCCATGGCGATTAGCTCGCTGCCAGGGAATGCTACAACATTTCCATGAAGGGAAAATTTAAACCCGGGCAGCTGGAAATGGCCATCCAAGGTGGTGAAGAGGAATCTCCGGAACCCTTAGCTGATCGTGAGAATGAAAAACCTCAAAGCGCCGAAGGGGAAAATATCATCTTAAGTGAGGATATCGACCCCCGAATAGGCGAGGACAGATCCGAGCTCTAGGATATTGAGGAGATCGAAGAAGTAAGCATCGATACGCAGAACCCGTCACGGATGGTCAAGCTCGGCAAAAACCTCTGTAGCGAGAGGAAAACAGAGCTGATTAGATTTCTGCGGGATAAACTGGATGTGTTTGTGTGGTCACATGAGGACATGGTGGGAATCAGCCCGAGTGTCATCATGCACACACTTCATCTGGATAAAAGTGTTCCTGCAAAGTCCCAGAAGCAGAGACGCCTAGGAACAACCCGGGCTGAAGCCTTAGAGGAAGAAGTAGCCCAGCTCAAGAAATGCGGCTTTATCCGTGAAGCCAAGTTTCCGATTTTGGTCGCCAACCCCATGCTGGTCCCGAAACCTAACGGGAAGTGGCGGACCTGCATCGACTTCTCCGACCTGAATAAAGCCTGCCCCAAGGATTGTTTCCCATTGCTAAGGATTGACCAATTGGTGGATGCCACGGCGGGGCACGAGCTCATATCCTTTATGGACGCGTACTCAGGCTACAATCAGATGGCCATGAATCCGGCGGACCAGGAGCACACCAGCTTCATGACCCCGACTAACGTTTATTGTTACAAGGTCATGCCGTTCGGGCTGAAGAACGCCCGTGCTACCTATCAGAGGTTAGTGAATATAATGTTCGCAGACCAGATCAGAAAAAACATGGAAATGTACGTTGATGACATGCTAGTCAAGTCAAAGACTGCTGATAACCATGTTTCCGACTTGGAAGAATGCTTCAAGATACTACGAGAGTATGGCATGAGGCTTAATCCACAGAAGTGCACTTTTGGAGTCGCGTCGGGAAAATTCGTGGGTTTCATCATCAATACCCTAGGAATCGAGGCAAACCCCGACAAGATCAGATCATTACTCGAGCTTCCCTCACCCAGGTCGCGCAAAGATGTCCAAGGCCTGACAAGAAGGGTGGCAGCCCTCAACCGGTTTATTTCGAAGTCCACCGATAAGTGCTTGCCATTCTACAACCTGCTCCGAGGAAATAAGAAGTTCGAATGGACAGAAGAGTGCGAAAGTGCTTTCCTCGATCTGAAGGCACATCTGGCCGAGCCACCCGTACTATCCAAACCAAAAGCAGGAGAGCCTCTTTTTCTCTATCTAGCTGTCACAGAGGGTGCAGCTAGTGTCGTATTAGTACGGGAAGAAGACCGGATTCAGAAGCCAATCTATTACATCAGCAAGAGACTTCTCAAAGCTGAATCCCGGTACCCGTTGATGGAGAAATTGGCGTTCATCCTTATCACGGCCTCGCGAAAGCTCAGGCCGTACTTCCGGTCCCACTCAATACACGTCATGACCGATCACCCTTTAAGGCAGGTTTTGCAAAAACCTGAAGCATTGGGACGCTTGTTAAAGTGGGCAATCGAACTCAGTCAGTTTGAAATTTTGTACACTCCGCGAACTGCTATAAAAAGTCAGGCCCTGGCCGATTTTGTAGCAGAGTGCACAGGATTCCGGGAGGATCCTACAGAAGACTCACCCCAGGTCACCTCGTCCCAGGCATCGTGGATGATCTTCGTGGATGGTTCATCCAACGAGAACGGCTCTTGAGCAGGAATCATTTTGATATCCCCCGAGGGACATAGATTCCACTCGGTGCTGAGATTCGGATTCAAGGCCTCCAACAACGAGGCCGAGTACGAAGCTTTATTGGCCGGGCTAAGGATAGCCCAGGAGCTGAAGGCGAACTCCGTCCAGTGCTTCAGTGATTCCCAGCTCGTGGAAAACCAGGTTCTGGGCGAATATCAAGCACGGGGACCCAAGATGGTTTCCTATCTAGCAAAGATAAAGGTTGAGCTATCCGCGTTCGGGCGAGGCTCGATCAAGCAGATACCTCGGGAGCAGAACGCCAACGCAGACGCTCTTGCCAAGCTCGCCACCTCCGGGGAAACGAAGACCATGGGGTTAGTGCCAATAGAATTCTTGGAAAAACCAAGTATAGAAGAAGCCAGGACGGAGGTCGAGATGATCGACACCAGGCCGACCTGGATGACCCCCATCCTTGTGTATCTTGTCGAGGGAAAGATACCTGAAGGGCGTAATGATGTGCGGCGAGTTCTGTATCAAGCTCCCAGGTATACTATAGTAGATGGGGTGTTATACTGACATGGGCACTCCCTACCTCTCCTACGATGTGTTCTTCCAGACGAAGCAAAGGCCATTCTGCAGGAAGTGCATGAGGGTTTTTGCGGAGATCACACTGGGGGGAAAATCTTGGCCTTAAAGATCCTGAGGTAAGGATATTACTGGCCTACTCTGTCCAAGGACTCGATCTCATACGTGAAGAAGTGCGACAAGTGCCAGCAATTCGCCACGGTTGCCCGAGCTCCCCCAGTCGAGCTAAAGAAGATCTCGTCCCCATGGCCGTTTGTAGTTTAGGGGATCGACTTGGTTGGCGCCCTCCCTACTGCAAAAGGCGAGGTCCGTTACGCCGTGGTGGCCATCGACTACTTTACGAAGTGGGCTGAGGCAGAACCTTTGGCCACGATAACTTCCAAAAAAGTCCTTGACTTCGTGGTTAAGAGCATTATCTGCCAATTCGGGCTGCCCAAGAAGATTGTTTCCGACAATGGGACTCAGTTCGACAGCGACCTATTTACCGAGTTTTGTGAGAGGTACGGAATTGTGAAAAGTTTCTCCTCCGTGGCCTATCCTCAGGCGAACGGCCAGGTCGAGGCTGTCAACAAGACTCTCAAGGCGAGCCTCAAGAAGAGACTAGACGAGGCGAAGGGGGTCTGGCCAGAACAGCTCCCCCAGGTTCTCTGGGCATACCGGACCTCGCATCGGACTCCTACGGGTCATACTCCTTTTTGCTTGACCTTCGGGAGTGAGGTAGTCCTCCCTGTGGAGATCAAGGTACTTTCGCATAGGATCTAGTCATACGACCAGGATCGCAACCACGAGCTACTTTGCACTTCCTTAGACTTGATTGATGAAAGACGAGAAGATTCGCAACTCCAGCTCGCCCATTATCAGCAGAAGATCACTCGCTATTTCAACTCAAAAGTCAAGAAGCGCGCCTTTAGCGTTGGCGACCTGGTCCTCAGAAGAGTTTTCTTGGCCGGAAAGGATCCCAAAGATGGAGTATTGGGACCGAACTGGGAAGAACCATATCAAGTCATCGAGGTCATTAAGGAGGGAACTTATAAGTTAGCTCGTCTTCATGGAGGGGCAGTCCCACGGACCTGGAACGCCATCCATTTGAAGAGATATTATCAATGATTCACTTGTAAGGCCTAAAAGGCCATTTTTTATGTATTAAGCAATGAGAATTAACTTTTTGTTTATATTTGTACATGTTTTCAAGTGTAATCTAAAGTAACCATGAAAGACCCTTTCCCAGTTACTTGGGGGGCATATGGTACCTGGATATAACCAGGTCGCCTTAATGACTTAGAAGTTGATTCATATCGATTGATTGTTGTTTTTCTTAACAAACGTGAGATATTGATAAGGACTAACACGAACTAAGTCCTATCCTGGATTTAACCAGGTCACCTCATAAAACTTAGAAGTTGACTTAAATCGATTGATTGTTGCTTTTCTTAAAGAGCACGAGATATTGATAAAAGTTAACACGAACTAAGTTTTCAAATTAAGTTACAACCGGGTCATAAAACTTAGAAGTTGACTTAAATCGATTGATTGTTGCTTTTCTTAAAGAGCACGAGATATTGATAAAAGTTAACACGAACTAAGTATTCAAATTAAGTTCCTGGATACAACCAGGTCATAAAACTTAGAAGTTGACTTAAATCGATTGATTGTTGATTTTCTTAAAGAGCACGAGATATTGATAAAAGTTCACACGAACTAAGTTTTCAAATTAAGTTCCTGGATACAACCAGGTCATAAAACTTAAAAGTTGACTTAAATCGATTGATTGTTGCTTTTCTTAAAGAGCACGAGATATTGATAAAAGTTAACACGAACTAAGTTCTCAAATTAAGTTCCTGGATACAACCAGGTCATAAAGCTTGGAACTTAATTTAAATTGATTGATTGTTGTTCTTCCTAAAGAGCACGAGATATTGATAGAAGCTAACGCGAACTAAGTTTTTGAAAAAAAAATTATAACTGAAATGCGTAGAGGCAAAAGGGAGTTAACCAATTTAAATGTAAAAATTAATTGTCTCGAGGTGGGAACACCTCATGCAAAGGTTACAAATAATAATAATAATAATAATAAGAATGAAAGAGTGGGGGCAGAATGGAAAGGCCCTAGGTTCCACCGGTTGGCCCCTTGGAGGTCGCCGTCTCGCCCTACTCAGCTGCGCCAGAGATTTCCCCGGCCTCGAAAGGTGCTTCTTTCTCAAGGCGAGCTTTCAACTTCTCCAGCAAGGGCTCCCAGACGTCCGCTGCCAAGAAGGAGAAGTCGGCGTCTTGATTATAGGCCCAGAAATGGTAGAACATGTCCTCCATGGCGGTGCCTGAAGTTGCCTGCTCGGCCTCCAGGGCGGCCTTAGCCTCAGCCTTCGCAGTATCCAGGTCTGCTCGCGAAGCAGCGAGGGCGGCTTTGGTGGTCTCGAGCTCTTGTAGCTTGGGACGGACCTCTTCCAGCTCGGCCTGCGCGGCCGCCAGGGCGTCATAGCCGTCTGCAAGGAGGTCTGGTGGTTGGCCACAACCGCCTGGTGCTCGCTCCTCATCTCCTCGAGCTGGGCCTTGGTCCTGGCTATGCTTCGATGAAGGGAAATGGCACTCTGCGAAGACAGAGAGACACATGCCTTAGAAAAAAAAAGGGAGAAAGAAAAAATAGGGCAAGGCATGATAATCAAAAGCCATAAAAGGGTGGGTTCAGCTTACCGTTAGGGCCATGCCCAATGAAGACTCCAACACGCCCACCGGGCTCCTGGTTTCGATGGCCCTGAGCTCCTTCTCGTTGAACTTGTAGATGTGGCTGACGGCGTAGTTCGCCGACTCATACACCATCCCCCGGAAGGCCTCTGGAATCTTCTCCAGGTCCTAGGTATCAACCGGGATGCGCACCTCGGAGGTTGAAATTTCCGAAGTCCCGAGCTCCACCCCTGTGTCCCGGGCGAAGGCCGGAGCCCACAGAGGTGTTGGGGGCATGCTGCTCCCCCTGCAACAAGAGGAATAGTTTCCAGGACCTGGGCGGCTCGAGGCTGCTCTTTCTCCTTTGCAGGAGACTTGGTTGGGGTCCCGGTGGTTTTCTTTGAAGTCTGGAGCTTCTTCATTTTGGGCCCAGAGGCCCCGGCTATGGGATTCCCCCCGGCGAACGCAGCTCGTAGACTCCCCCCGGGCTGAGGCATCTCCTCTGTCAAAACAAAGATACGGTTAGTACACAAGTTAGCAGCCATTCAAAAACAAAAACAAAGGGGGAAATGAGAAATTCAAGTATATATATATATACTAAAAGGGATCCTACCCCCCGAGCTTGAAGAAGAACCTATGGTTACGACCATCGGCCCCGGAGCTCCTGCGGGAGAATCTAAGTTGATTATTTCCCAAGCTGGCGCAAGTTCTGGATTCGACTCTGGTTCCGGGCAAGATTCTTCTACATATTGCCTAAGTCATGGAGCTACGGCACCCCTCCGGAGTGATGGCCATGACCGAAGGTTAGTCCCATACTCCTCAAATAGGATCGACCTAAAGGCTAGGGTGTTATCTACAACTACGGTACCCCTAGAGTGGCTATCTTGGTAATCCAGCACGAGCTGGTCGACATAGTGGAGCAGGGTTGTATACAGGTCCGGATCACGTCGGTGGCATTGGACGATCTGTTTGGGATTATACCTAGCTAGCTGGGAGTCAGCGGTAGCCCTATCTAAATTCCTAAACATATAAGAGTCACCTTGGCCAAAAGGACCCGCGGCTCCTTCGGACTGGATCCTCTCCTCCTCCGTTCTCTGGGCGACCTCCAACGCCTGCTTCCTGTTCCTCACAAGGGGCACTTCGTCCTCCTCTTCCTCCTCATCTTCATCCCCTCCGACCTCCTCTGCAATGATAGGCCTGGTGTCACGAGTGGGGGGGAGCGCCCGGAACCTCCTTAGGTTCAGAGTCTGATTTGGGAAATTCAGCTTACAGGCCACCATCGTCTCCTCTGTCACGAGCACACGGTAATCCTTTTCACTGGGGGGCAAGCCCGCCAGTGTCTCGTACTGCGCCCCGAGGGTCACAGATTTCTCTGTCCTTGCGAAGTTAGCTGCAGGATTAATCTAAGTCAGAAAGGGATACAAGAGGAGCTAAATGGTACTTAACTTACGAGCTAAGGTTGAAAAGCACTTACGAGGACGATTGAAGTAGTGGAGCTCGCAGTTTCGGAACCCCGTCGACATAAAGAATTGATCTTTGAAGTCGTTGGGGTGGCTGGGCAGCTCGATGGCCGCAGCCGTGTTGGGGAACCGGGTTAAGTAGTAAAACCCGTCGCCTCACCCCCGTTGCTCCGGGCTAGCCTTGAGGCAGAAAAAATACAAAATGTCTGCAGGAGTGGGGACCTCCCACTCCTGTTTCAAGAATAAATATCTTAACCCCGCCAACAGCCGATAAAAGTTGGGTGGGAGCTGGAATGAGGCCAACCTCACGTAATTGAGGAAATCAGCGAAGTACTGATCCAACGGGAGGAAGGCCCCCGCCTTAAAATGCTCATCGCTCCAGGCCGAGAATTCCTCGTCAAGCGGCGCGTAGCTCCTCTCGCCCTCTGCGGGAGGTCAGGCAATCATGGATCCTCTCCCCAGCCCGATGTTATAGGAGAGGAATATTTTGTTGACCCTTGCCTGGTCAGTGATCTTTGAAACGATCCTCTCCGCCTCAAAGAACGCGTCGGGAGCCACCTCAAGCTCTTGTTCCACAGCAGGCCCGATGTTGGGGATCGGGGATTCGGCCATTACCTCCTTTCCTTTGTCTTGTCGGGAGGACGAGCTTCCTACAGGCTTCTTGGGGGCATTCTTCTTGGGTCCTATCTGGTCGCCTAGCGAACAAAAAGAATAAATTTTTAGAAGAAGGCGACTTAAAAATGGAGAACAATTTGTTTCCTTGACACGTGCTGAGGTAAGCCCAGCTCGTGGAGAGTGAGACCACGCGGTTCTATGAACACGCGCCTGTGCTCCCAACAGATCCCCGATTACTCGGAATTCGTGTGTCAGGAGGGTCAGGTTAGAATTTTTCCTTGGAGGGAAAGTTCCAATAGGCAAGAAAGGAAAAACCGCCTGTGAAGCGTGTCCCGTAAGCTACCCGGATTTGCACCCAAAATACTGGATATTTTGATCTAATATCCCAAAAATCCTACCCAGAGATTTTCCCCAGTAAATGCATCCTGTAATCCATGCTCCTAAACAATTTCCTACTACAAACAATACCTTAACCTAAAAGGCTTTCACCCTTCATGCCCACAAAACCCAGCAAACCCTTGCATGTGGCTACAGTAAATATTTACCTAAGCTACAGTGAAAAATAATTTCAAGACATGCACAGTCAGGAGACTTACAGAGTGTTTGGCTGAAAAGGGGATGAAGGTATCGCCTGGGTTGGGGCTTCGTCGAAGTAGTTGGTTCCAAGGCTTCAAAGGAGTCCTTGCACCTGAGTTTCTGGAAAGCCGAAGGTGGTATCTGGAAAGAGGAAAAGGGGGGATTTTTGAGAGCAAGAAGAAGAGGGAAATTTCTGAAAAATTTCAGATAAACGGGTGGCCAAAGTGTAAGGTGGCCACCCCTTTTATATACATGAAGGGCCACGTGGGGAGGACTGTTGGATTGCCCTGATGTGGGATCCAAGGCCCTCCACTCGAAAGACGAAACGACGGCTGGGCATAGGCTAGGCCATTAAATGCGGTTCTCGGAAGACGTACCGTCACCAACCATGATGTTCCACGTATTCGGCGCCTGCGTAGAATGTGGAATATGAAGAGTTCATGGGGAAGCCTAAAAGCCCCTACTGTGGCCCTACACGATGTCGTGTACCACGAGCAGAGGCTTGGGGGGCAGATGTACGCCCTGATTTTCCCACGGGCTGATTAAGGAGCTGAGATACTGCCTAATCATGACTACCACGTGGACATCCCCAAGAACGGAGCTGCCGTCATAAGATCCTACCTCCTTAGCTCGAGGTAACCCAAGGGTTCGCGAAGATTGCTTAAGGACTGAGTCTGGACTCTGAAGACCACAAGTCGAGGGAATCATCCAGCTCGTGGTACGGGCTTGACTTGGAGGCTGTGACCTCTAATAAAGTCAACCACGCAAGGTAAACGTGCATATATCAGACATCACGTGTCTGATATACCCCTGGCTTCTCGGACACGCAGCAGGAACGTGCGTATTCAGACACCCACGACTGGGTTGGGCCGTGCAGCCCATTACCCCCTTTACCTATTGATTTGACCACACTAATGTGTCAGGTTTAGGAATTAATCATGAATGTCACAGAGTTGACATGATAGGTAAGAAGGTCACGGGATGACCTTCTTACCAACTCCCAGGTGCCTTCTCCTATAAATATGGATACCTTGGGAGTTAATAGAGGTTGGATTCTCTATTGTAAGAAATACCCTGTAAAAGAATACCCAGTATATAGTAATAATACTGACTAGTGGAGTAGAAGGATTTTTAACCTTTGAACCACTTAAAAAACGTATTTTGTGTCACCATTCCATTTCCAAGATCATTCATCTATTTCGGTTCAACATAAGCACTAATCCCTTTCTCTTTCTTTTCTTAATTACCTGTTGGCGAAGAACCGCGTCAACAAACGCAAAACATAAACACAATAAATCATACTCTCCTTAATGATAATAACCATATATACTCGATACCCCCAAACTTAATTTAAGCATTGTCCTCAATGTGTCAAAATATAAATATAAATTAAAATTGACAAGAGTTTAGAGTTTAGAATGGTCGTACCTCGATATGGTGCATTGCTAAGAGAGTAAAAGATACAACGAACAAAAATTAAATCGCACATAAAACAAAAAAAAAACAAATAAAACACAACTTATGAAGATCAAATAGGAATCAAAGAGCATGGTAAACAGGGTCCTCAAGCAGGATCTCATCTACTTCATCGGTTTTTAACTCTAAGAATGGTTTTAATTTTTGTCCATTAACTTTAAATATATAACCATTTTTAAGATTTTCAATTTCAATAGCTTCATGTGGAAAAACAATACGAACAATGTAAGGACCGGACCACCTAGAGCATAACATTCCCGGGAATAAATGCAAACGAGAGTTGTATAAAAGGACTTTCTAACCTGGAGAAAAATCTTTTCTCAAAATATTTTTGTCTTGGTAATATTTCATACGATCCTTATACTTTTTTGAATAGTTATATGCATCATTCCTAATTTCATTTAGTTTATTTAGTTGAAGCTTTCGTTTCTCACCTGCCTTGTCTAAAGAAAAATTTAATTTCTTAATAGCCCAAAAGGCTCTATTTTCTAACTCAACAGGTAAGTGACATGCCTTCCCATACACAAGTCTGTAGGGTGACATGCCAATGGGTGTTTTGTACGCGGTACAATATGCCCATAATGCATCAGTGAGTCTTAAGGACCAATCTTTCCTAGTTGGATTCACAGTTTTTTCTAAAATGTGCTTAACTTCCCTATTAGACACGTAAACTTGACCACTAGTTTGTGGGTGATATGGTGTTGAGACTTTATGTGTAATGCCATATTGTATCATCAAATGTTCAAATGGCTTATTACAAAAGTGTGTAGAGTTATCACTAATTATAGCACGTGGTGAACCAAAACGGGAAAATATATTTTCTTTCAAAAACCAAAGCACAACTTTGTGGTCATTAGTGTGGCATGGAATAGCTTCAACCCATTTAGACACATAATCAACTCCAACAAGAATATAAAGATAACCAAAAGAGTTAGGAAATGGTCCCATAAAATCAATGCCCCAAACATCAAATATGTCAATAATAAGAATAGGATTTAAAGGCATTGTTTACCGAGTTTTTCGGAAACGAATACAGACAAAATAATAAAAAGATAAGAACTGTAGAAGTGCAGAAATATAAATAGACAAATAATTTTTTTACGTGGTTCAGGCGTTAACGAACCCTAGTCCACGAGTCGATGTTATTATACTTGTAGAGAATTACAGTAAAATGGCTGGTGTAAAAGAACCTCACAAACTCACAGTGTTTCTCTCGAGTTCCTTAGAAGAAGACGAAGCTAGAGTGATTTTGGCAGAGCCCTTTCTATGTCCTCCCTCCCCTCTATCGCAAAATGAGGAGGTCTTTATAGCTAGAGTCTTTTGATTAGGATTTTACTCTGCCCCCATGAGTCTTAATTACACCAGCCATAAATAGGGGATACAATTACCGTAGTCGCCTGGCTACCAGGCTCTATGTGGGTATATTTACGTGAAAGTATGGGGAATGCACAAAGGCAGCTGTCTTTTCCAGGCTGTCAGTGGAACAGTAGGCGAAATAGTACTTTTAGGCGTGCTGGGATGTGTGCGGCCTCGACCTGTCGGGCGTGTCAGGCGGGATCCTGTGTCAGGTGGATATCATTCCAACTATGCCTCCTCCATGACTCGACCGCTTGGTCTTCTTCCGTGCGAGACACGGAACTGTATCCGCGAAGGTAACCTGAAGAGCTTCTCCTGGAAGGACCTTCCCCGAAGGATATCCCTTCGGGAGTCCGGGAGAATCGACGAGGTTCCGCGTCGCGGTTGCTTGAAAGAGTATGCTGGATACTAAACGGGAGGGGCAAAGCCTTTCTATCCATCCGCGAGCTCTGGTCACCTTTCGTGAAAGACTTTGATAATTCTGCTTCCCCGAGGCTATCCATTTAAACGCTATCCGGAAATCTGGATAACAGGCATCATATTTCTTTTAGTTAAACTTCCTAATTTTTGGCAACGTTCACAAGCTTTACAATAAACATATGTATCATGAAAGATAGTAGGCCAATAAAATCCACATTGTAAAACTTTAGCAGCTGTTTTCTTACCACTAAAATGTCCCCCACATGCATGATCGTGACAAAAAGATATGATTTTAGATTGGTCACAATTTGGAATGCATCTTCTAATTATTTGATCAGGATAGTATTTAAACAAGTACGGATCATCCCAAAAAAAGTTTTTCACCTCAGAGTAAAATTTAGATTTATCATGCTTAGACCAATGAGAAGGTATTTGTTTAGTGACCAAATAATTAACAATATCAGCATACCAAGACAATGTAGAAACATGCATCAATTGTTCATCAGGAAAAGTTTCAGTGATAGGAGTAGAGTCATGTATAGTTTCAACAACTAATCTAGATAAATGATCAGCAACAACATTTTCAGATCCCTTTTTATCACGTATTTCTAAGTCGAATTCTTGTAAAAGCAGGATCCAACGGATCAAACGAGACTTAGCATCTTTTTTCGATAAGAGATATTTTAATGCAGCATGATCAGAATAAACAATAATTTTAGACCCTAACAAATAAGATCTAAATTTCTCCAATGCAAAAACAATAGCAAGCAATTCTTTTTCGGTTGTGGAATAATTTAATTGAGCATCATTTAAAGTTTTGCTTGCATAGTAAATTACATGAGGTATTTTTTCAAGTCTTTGTCCTAAGACAGCACCTATAGCATAATCAGAAGCATCACACATTATTTCAAAAGGTATTTTCCAATCAGGAGGTCGAATAATGGGTGCAGTAGTCAACAAATTTTTTAATTTTTGAAAGGCAACATGACAATTATTATCAAAGACAAAATCATTTTCTTTTCCAAGTAAATGGCATAAAGGCCGAGAAATTTTGCTAAAGTCTTTTATAAATCTTCTATAGAAACTGGCATGGCCTAAGAATGATCTAATTTCTTTCACAGTTTTAGGTGGGGGAAGTTTTGAAATAAGATCAACTTTTTCTTTATCAACTTCTATTCCCTCAGATGAGATTACATGACCTAAAACCATTCCTTTTTTAAACATAAAATGACATTTTTCCCAGTTAAGCACATGGTTTTTCTCTTTGCAACGAATCAAAACAAGTGAAAGATGGTGCAAACACTTATCAAAGGAGGAACCAAACATAGAAAAATCATCCATAAATAATTCAAGAAATCTTTCAACCATGTCAGAAAAAATTGAAATCATACACCTTTGAAAAGTCGCAGGTGCATTGCATAATCCAAAAGGCATACAACGATAGGCAAAAGTTTCAAAAGGACATGTAAATGTAGTCTTTTCTTGATCTTCTGGGGCAATGGGGATTTGGTTATATCCTGAATACCCATCAAGAAAGCAATAATATGCATGGCCAGCTAATCGTTCAAGCATTTGATCAATAAAAGGTAATGGAAAATGGTCTTTTCTAGTAACATTATTCAGCTATCTATAGTCTATGCACACTCTCCACCCCGTTTGTACTCTATTAGGGATTAATTCATTTTTCTCATTTTCAACAACTTTGATCCCAGACTTCTTAGGCACAACTTGAACTGGACTAACCCATTGACTATCAGAAATAGGGTAAATGATACCTACGTCTAACAATTTTATGACCTCTTCTCTAACTACTTCTTTCATATTTGGATTTAACCTTCTTTGACATTCCCTAGAGGTTTTAGCATTCTCTTCTAGATGGATTCTATGCATAGATATGGATGGGCTAATTCCTTTAATGTCTCCAATGGTCCAACCTATGGCTTCTTTATGTTTTCTAAGGACATCTAACAATTTATCTTCTTGTTCTTTATCTAAAGAGGATGCTATGATAACAGGTAGGGTTTCAGACTCTCTTAGAAAAGAATATTTTAAATTTTCTGGCAAAGGTTTAAGGACTAACTTTGGAGACTCGAAGATTGATTGAACATGATCTAAGGGTGAAAAAGGTTCAACTTTGGTTTCATTTAAGGGTATAGGCTCTAGCGAAGGATTCACATCATCATTAGAGTCATCAACATGCAAGTTCATAACAAAGTATTTTTCACAAAAGTCAAGTAAGTCATTTCCATCATCTTCACATATACAATCTATCATGTTAACTTCATGCACTTCCTCATACTCAGCAGATTTAACCACATTAAATACATTTAATTCAACAGTCATATTTCCAAAAGATAATTTCAAAACACCATTACGACAATTTATGATTGCATTAGATGTAGCTAAGAATGGTCTACCTAAAATGATAGGAATTTGAGCATGAATATTTTCCACAGGTTGAGTATCAAGAACAATGAAGTCAACAGGAAAATAAAATTTATCAACTTTTATCAAAACATCCTCTATAATGCCTCTAGGAATTTTCAAAGAAATGATCGGCTAATTGAAGAGTTATAGAGGTAGGTTTTAGCTCACCAAGACCAAGTTGCTTATAAATAGAATAAGGCAATAAATTCACATTAGCACCCAAATCAAGTAAAGCCTTGTTAATAAAATGATCACAATAATGCATGAAATTGTGGGACACCCAGGATCTTTATATTTAACAAGACTCTTATCTTGAATAATGGAACTAGCTTGTTCAGTTAAAAACGCCTTTTTAGGAACATTAGTGTTTCTTTTAATAGTGCAAAGATCATTTAAAAGTTTAGAGTAGGCAGGAATTTGTTTAATGGCATCTAAGAAAGGGATATTGATACTAACTTGTTTAAAAACTTCTAAGATGTCATTATATTGGCCGCCTTTTTTAATTGGAAGTAATCTTTGTGGGAATGGGGCTTTTGGAATGAAAGGATGGATTGGAATTTCCTTGTTTGAAAAGTCATTGGCATTAGAACTAGAAGGCTGACTCTTTTCTTTTTCTTTTTCTTTTTCGTTTTCAACCTCCGGTATGTAATCAGGTTTGACAATGTTCTTTCCAGACCTAAGAGTTGAAATTGATTTGACTTCTCCATTATGACTAGACTTTCCTATCTCATATTGCCCTTTTGGATTAGGGATAGGTTGACTAGGGAATGTTCCTTTTTCGCTATCAGCTAAAGCAGTGGCGAGTTGTCCTACTTGTGTCTCGAGTTTAATAATTGATTGAGACTGATTTTGTAGGATTTGTTGAGTGGATCGCATAAATTGTTGTAAATTATCTTCTAAGGAAGGTTTTCTTTGTTGCAGATATGGTTGATTTTGTGGGGTATGATCTTGGTTTTGCCTGTTGTATTGGTGCCCTTGATTCATTTCGGGTTGGTTTTGTCTCCATGAAAAGTTCGGATGGTCTCTCCAATTTGGATTGTAGGTGGATGAAAATGGGCTATCATTTGGTTTCCCATAAGCATGAAGAGCATTGGCCTCCTCAGAAAAGGCTTCTTGGTAGGAAGGACATGATTGGGCATTATGGCAAGGACTAGAACATATAGAACAGACATCTTTTCTTGGTTGTATTGGAGAATTTATAGTTTGGCTTATGGCTAAAGCTTCTACTTTTCTCGCTAATTTGTCTAAGGATGTTCTTAAGTCTAATTCATCTTTTACGTTATACCTTCCTCCTCTTTTTGGTGAATTAGTTGACCTAGACCTAGGATCAAAATAATTCCATTGTTGTGAATTGACAGATAAATCTTCAAGGGCGTCCCACGCCTCTTGTCCTTGAAATTTTAAAAAATTTCCAGTATGCATAGATTGAATCATTTGATGATTTAGAGGGATTCAAACCATCATAAAAATATTTTACAAGTCTCCATTTTTCAAAACCATGATGAGTACATTTTAATAATAAATCTTTAAATCTTTCCCAACATTCATAAAACTCTTCATTATCTTTTTGAAAAAACTTGGAGATTTCTCTCCTTAGACTATCAGTTTTAGACATAGGAAAAAATTTAAGCAAGAATTTATTGTAAAGTTGATCCCATGTAGTTATAGACCCTGTGGGAAGGGAATTTAACCAAGCTTTTGATTTGTCTTTTAATGAAAAAGGAAACAATCTTAGTTTGACCGATTCATCAGAAAAATTTTGAAATTTAAATGTTAAGCAAATTTCTAAGAAATCTTTGACGTGCATGTAAGGATCCTTTCTATCTAACCCATAAAAAGATGGCAAAAATTGAATGGTTGCTGGTTTAAGCTCAAAATGAGTAGCAGAAGTTGTAGGTAAAACAATGCATGAAGGAGCATTAGATGAAATAGGTGCAAAATATTCAAGCAAAGTTTTTCAGGCACAACATTTTCATCAACAGGATTCGCAATAGGATCCATGATGCTCAAATTTTTACTAACACTTTCAATTTTTTTACTAATCTCTTTTTAGAGTTATGTTCCCAATGATGCATATAATTTTCACAAACAAGGCAACAAGGATAATCTCAAACAAGAAATTTTCTGATGTGGAAGATCAGTTAAAACCGCAACCACAGAGCATACTTATAATTTCCAGAGATTTCACAACAATATAATTCTTATGGTTTACTTGTCCCCATGCCTATTTTATTCCATTTACTCGCGCACTACTAACAACTCCCCAAGGTTAATTAGTAGAGTCGGCTTGGGAATTTTGTTCAACTTTCCTTTAAGCAAAAATTGCTTATGGTGAAAGACAAGATTTAGGTTTCCTTTTTTTTTGTTTTTCAAGTATTTTTCACAATTATAGAATAATATGATAAAAGGTAAAGAAAAATAAGGCAAAATTAAATAAGATTAAAATTTAGGCAAGAGTAGGGAGGCATAGCATGCCATCAACCATAACAAAATTAAGGTAAAAATTAGGAGGCACAAGTGCCATCAACTAAAACAGAAGATAAAAGACTAGGAGACAAAATTGCCATCAACTAGTAACTTGCGGAAATTAAATAAAATAAAAATTAAAACAAGATAAATAAAGAAAATTATAACAAAGGTTAGGAGGCACAAGTGCCGTCAACTAAAAAAGATATAAAAGAAATAAAATTACAACAAAATTAGGAGGCACAAGTGCCGTCAACTAAAAAAATGCAACAAATATAAATATATAAATAAGTTTTTTTTATTGGTGGTAGAACCGTCCCAAATTTTCCTTTTGTCGCTTTTTTTTCTAGATATATATTTTTTATATTTTTGTATATATAGTATTTTTAAGTACAAAAAATTAAAATAACTAGTAGAAAAATTCACTAACCTTGAGATAAATTCCGTTTCTTTTTTCTTGCAACTCCCCGGCAACGGCGCCAAAAACTTGATGGACCCAAAATGGGTATGTTTTAAAAATTTATACTCGCAAGCGCACGAATCATATATGGAATATAGTGTTCGTGTAAGCAGGAGATCGAACCCAAAGGAGATGTCTAAAATAAAAAAGAAAACTATTTTAAATCAAAAGTAATAAATTCTAACCTAGCTCCAAAGATTGATGAGTTTTAATGTTATGAACATAAAATAAAAGATTGAAAAATAAAGCTATTTAAGAGAATAAAAATAAACCAATAATGATTAAAAAATAAGTGTTAAAAGAAAAGATTATTAAGATACTAGAATCCACAAAATGTAAGTTTAATAATATTTATTAGTATATTGATTCCCAAGTTTTAGTGATAGTTAAAATAATTCAAACTATCATTTTGTAAATAGATTTATAATTCTAAGCACAAATTACTTCTAAAATGATAGGATTTTTCTTCACTTTTCAAAAATTATAATTTCAAAGTATTTAATGCAAATCAACCTAATGAAACAACAAAAAATCAAATAACATTATTTAAGGGAAAACATAATATTTTTGTTCTAAGTATGGATGTGTACAATTTAATGACACATCTTACACAAAGAATATTATGCTTTTGCAAAATGAAGAACAAAGTGCATATTATCTAACAATCCAAAAATATAAGATATTAAAGATGAAAGATATATATGAAGAAGAAAAATCCATAAAACTTGTTGCATTACAAGGGAAATTAACATACAACATAAATATTACTAGTTACAAGTTGCTTCATCATGATCTTAATAATCTTATGAAAAAGATTAGAAGCATATAACTAGAGTAGAAATTACAAAATAAATGACATACATACTTGCAAAATGCTCTTGAAAAACCCAAATTGGAAGAGAGAAAATGGTGGAAGAAGATGGTAACCCAAAAATTAAGCACCCTAAAATGGACTTGAAATTCCATATTTATAGCGAAAATGAGATTATTAAAATAATCAATTTAAGTTAATTAAATTGATTAGATTAATTAAATAAAATAAATATGGCATGTAGAGGTAAAATATAGGGTGTAATGATGATGTTGTGGTGAAAATGTATAGAAAAAAAGGTAAAAAGTTGGCATTTTGGACAAAGGGGACAAGTGGTACACTTGGGCAATTTATGGGCTCAAGAAGGGAAATGGCAGCAATGTGGTGGCTGGGTGTTGGAGGGAGAAGTGAAGAACCGGGCCAAGTGGCTGGCTTTGGGACGAAAAGGAGGACATGGGAAGGGACTTCTTGCTGAGGCTGGGTGATAGCCGAATAATGAAGGCTTCAGCTGAGGTAAGCGTGGACTGAAGAAGGTGGGAGCTGCTGTTGTACGGCTGGGCAAGGAAGTGGTGAGGTGAACGAATGGGCTGGAAGGAAGCTTCAGGAGGCCAGGCATTGGGCCTGGTGGCTGGCGGCCCAGCTGACAGTTGGGAAGAATGGCTCGAAAGCAGCAGGTGAAGGTTGGGCTTCGGCTTGGGCCTATTGACTGCTTTTGGTATTTCCATAATACCAACTTTTCTTTTTTTTTTCTATCAAAAATGCCAATTTTCCTTCATTTTTCTTGCTTTTCCTAGAGCAAAAAATACAACAACTTCCCTACAAAAATAAACATAAATTAAATTAAAACTAAATATTTTAAATAATAAAATATACAACATAAGTTCCATGAAAATATTAATTAATATTTAATTTACAAAACATTTAATTTCAATAAAATCATATTTTTAGCATTCAAACTAACAACACTAATTTTAAATAATTAGATTACAACATAGAATAATAAAATATCTATAAAAACACACAAAAATATATAAAATCAAAATAAACCCAATAAATTTAAAATTACTTTAAAACTTAATAAAACAATTAAAAACTCGAGAATTAAACAATAATTAGCACATAAAAAGTTGTAAAATAACTTTATTTTGTAGAGTTATTAGGCTCCGAGATCGATAGTATCCGACAGGGACCCCACCTTCACTTTCAAGTTGTGGGAGAGTTTGCAGAGGGCTATGGGCATGCAGTTACGATTTAGTACCGCTTATCATCCTCAGATAGATGGACAGTCTGAGAGGACGATTAAGATATTGGAGGACATGTTTAGAGACTGATAAATCCGTTTGGATTACTGATTCTAGATCTACCATGTTTGTAACTCTTTACAGCTTCTTCAATCGTGAGAGGAAGTGGATGAAGTCGGCTTAAAGCTTAGAGTGGGAAATAGAGCGTTTGTTGCGGTCCAAGCTAGAGGAAGAGCTCGTCTAAAGTTCAGAAATAAATTTTTAATTTTAAATGATGTATTTTTTATTCTGAATTTTAGTAAAAATTTAATTTCAGTTTCCATGTTGCAATTAGAACGATTTGTTATAACTTTCACAAGTTCTAATATGTAACGCCCTACTTCCTTAGAGTTGTTACTAAGTAAATTTAAAATGTGCAATTAACTCACTAATCGAGGTTTTAAGACAAAAGTGTAGCTAAATCATAACAGAAGTCTCATAATTTGAAAAAATATATCCATTCATTGAAAATTATAAAGGGTTAAACAATTGGGATCCCAAAATACTGTTTAGAAATATTTACAAAGAAAAAATATAATTAAAGTCTACTAAACGACAAAATTAGGCTTAATACAAACATCTCCCAAAAATACGCCCGGCCGTGGCAGCCAGCAGGCCAAACATGTACGCATTGCTTCATGCTCTCCGTACTCATGGCTAGTCGACTTTACCCTTCCCCTTACCTGCACCATAGAGCACCCGTGAGCCGAAGCCCAGCAAGAAAACTCCACACAAGGAATAACATAAATATGTCTATCATTCAACATATAGTAAAACCACCAACAAGCTAAACAAATACGACCATGCCCCTCATGGGTTCGCGGTCTACACCATGAGGATATCCAAGGCATCCTATAGGGTCTCACCCTGGAAACTCGCACTCTGCGTGCTTAAAGCTACTCCCGGCCCCTTGTCGTTCTCGACCTTGCCATTCTCGGCCTTCGCCGTTCCTGGCCCTCACTGTTCTCGGGCTTCACCTTTCTCAGCTCTTGTCGTTCGTTCGCATATATACACACATAGCATAATTAAACAAATACTTAAACACGTATAAACATAATCAATGCGGGGCCACGTCCTGCAACACAATCATATAGGGTTGTGCCCTGCAACACAAACTATAGGGCCTCGCCGTGCTCTACGGGTACAACCATTTTATTACCTGTATCCCGAGCTTTCTAAGCACCGATGTCCCGAGCAGAGTCCCCTAGTCTGAGCCTTGCAGAAAACCTAGTCACAACGTATCAATAACATCCATCCCTCAAGTTCTAATCAATTAAATAACTTTGGGTTGCAAAATTAGTTTCCAGAACCTTGGATTCTATCAATCCGGGTGATAAAATCCATCCCGAGCCTTAACAATTGGGTTCCCAAGCCAAAAACCCACAAAAGAGCCAACACTTTGATCTAAGGCCGCGACCCAATCCCTAAAGGACCACGACATGCCCCAAAACAGAGGCAAAATGCCTCCGTGGGCGTAGACACGGGCCGCAGCATGCATAGCCCAGCGCCGCGGCGCGCCTCAAGAGAAAATGCCTTCCCAGGCCTCACGCACATAAGGGCCGCGACTCGACCCCCACACCAAGAAAACCAACCCTTTCCTCAAGTTTTTACCCGAGCTTAAACCCATATTTCACACCCCAAACTTCACCCAATCTCAGACTTAAGCTCAGAATTCACACTCATTCAAAGCCAATCCTGAAAATCCATTCATGTATGCCTAAGTTATAGCAATCAAAACCTGCAGAATTTCAACTTGTTCATCATGTTTAAAAGCTTACCTTTGAGCTTGATTAAATCTCTGAGTCATTCCCCCAAGTTCCAAACTTCTAGCCCCCAAAGTCCCAACTTTAAATCCTTAGTCTCTTGTTAGATTTCACCAAAATCACCAAGCTTCTAAGAGAGAAGAGAGAACCGAGAGATAGAGAGAGAGTAAATCACTTTCTGTATAATTCCAGTGGTTTCCCAAGACTTTTCTAAGTATATTATCCATTTACTAAACGAGCAATCTGCCCTTAAGCTTATCTTAAGTCCGCAAGTAACCCCAAGTAACCCCGAGGGCAATCCCGTCATTTATTGTGTCCCACTAATCCCTCGAGTATTCCTATAAACTCCCGTTTAACCTTGACATACTAAATCCTTAATAAGTTACTATTCACTACTCAATAAATTCCCAAGTATATATAATATTCCCAAATTACCCCTAAGCTCCTCCCGAGTCGGGTATTTGACCCCGTTGTGACTTTCCAGCTAAACTACTCCCTAGGATTGTCTCGGATCATGCATCCAAATATATCACCACTCACACATGGTGTCAATCAAAATAATCACAAATATTGCATTTATGCCCTCAACAGGCTAAAATTACAAACATGCCTCTAATAACCAAATGGGGCCCACATGCATATTTAATTCACCTAAACATGCATTTCTAATCATATACTCATAAAATTCACACATTAACATAATTAACCACTTATTGCCCTCCAGGTATGCTAATCAAGGCCCTAAGCCTTATTAGAAAATTTGGGACACTACATAATATATCTATTTCTTTCAATGTATCCCAATTGTGTATTGCATGTTTGGAAAAATGGCTTTATATTCTACGACCTAATGAACCCCTCTCTCTTAACAATGATTTATTCAAAGCAGCTAAACCTAGGACCAATAAACGTCAAATGACTGATAACAATAATATGACAAATTTATGGCACTTGAGACTAGGTCACATTGGCTATGATAGGATTCAAAGACTTACAAAGGACGGACCTTTGAGGGAACTCACCTTAGGAGAATTACCTGTCTGTGAATCTTGTCTACAAGGAAAACTGACCAAGCATCCATTCTCTGCAAAGGGTGATAGGGCCAAAGAACCACTTGGACCTGTGCATTCAGATGTTTGTGGACCATTGAATGTACAAGCCTGGGGTGGTTTTGAGTATTTCATCACTTTCATTGATAATTATTCTAGATACTCATGTCTTTACCTAATGCATAGGAAATCATAAACATTTTCAAAGTTTAAGGAATTCCTAGCGATGGCTCAGAACCAATTAGGTAAAACATTAAAGTTCTTGCGATCTAATAGGGGTGAGGAATATTTGGATATGCAGTTCCAAGATCATTAAACTGAACTTGGGATTTTATCAGAACTTACTGCCCCAGGTGCTCCGCAACAAAATGGTATAGCAGAATGTCGGAACAGAACTTTATTGGAAATGGTTAGATGCATGTTTAGTTACTCAACTCTGCCAACTTCGTTCTAGCGACATGAAATTGAAACCGAGAATGAAATTCTGAATAACATTCCATCTAAATCAATCCCCAAAACTCCTTTAGAATGCTGGAATGGACCTGAACCTAGTTTACGCCAATATAGAATCTGGGGGTGTCCCACCCACGTTCTGAGGAAAAAGGAAGGAAAGCTAGAACCGTGAACTAAATTTTGCATGTTTTTTGGCTATCCTAAAGCTACTCAGGGTGGACTTTTCTATAGTCATTCAGAAAAGAAGGTGTTTACTTCTACGAATGATACTTTTCTGGAAAATGACTATGTTCAAAACTTCAAACCATGCAGCAAAGTAGTTTTAGAGGAGATGGTTAAATAATTGACTTAAACCAATGTTCCATTGTCATCAACGTGAGTTGATGATGAAATTCCCACTCTTCATGTCCAACCGACGCAAGTCAATTTAAATGAAGAAAGAACCACTGTTCCTGAGCAAACAATCACGGAGCCTCGTCATAGTGGGAGGGTTTCTAGGAACCCAGTTCGCTATGGTTTGGATGGTGAAACCAATATGGTTGTTGGTGACATTGGTGACGATGATCCGTTGTCTTTCAAACATGCAATGGCTAGCCCTGAAAAGGAACTATTGCTCGAAGCCATAAAACAGGAAATAAAGTCCATGTACTCAAATTCCATCTGGGATCTTGTGGAAGCACCTATTGACTTTAGGGCCATTGGGTGCAAGTGGATCTACAAGAAGAAACGAGGTGTTGATGGAAATATCAAGACATATAAAGCTCGATTAGTTGCAAAGGGTTATACCCAAAGAGAAGGCGTGGACTATGAGCAAACTTGTATTCTGGTAGCCATGTTCAAATCCATTCGCATCCTCCTATCCATCGCATCCGCTATCGACTATGAGATCTGGAAAATGGACGTCTAGAAAGCTTTTCTTAATTGAAATCTTGATGAAGTCATTTATATGGATCAACCAGAAGGATTTAAAGTAGCTGGACAAGAAGGAAAATTTTGCAAGTTGAATAGGTCCACCTATGGACTTAAGCAAGCTTCTCATTCCTGGAATCATAGGTTTGATGAAATAATCAAAACCTATGGTTTTGAACAAAATATTTACAAGCCTTGTGTTTACCAACTGAAGGAAAATCAAATAGTGGTATTCCTGGTTCTTTATCTAGATGATATCTTACTCATTGGAAACAATGTTAAGAAATTGTTAGATGTGAAGAATTGGCTGAGCACTCAATTCCAGATGAAGGATTTGGGTGAAGCAAGTTATGTTCTAGGTATCCAGATCATTAGGGATAGAAAGAGCAGACTCTTAGCTCTATCTCAAGCAGATTACATAGATAAAGTGCTTGAACGATTCTCAATGACAAATTCCAAGAAAGGACGTTTACTGTCCCGCCATGGAATTCATCTTTCAAAGAAGCAGTCTCCCCAGTTCCTTACGCATCTACAGTTGGAAGTCCGATGTATGATATGTTGTATACTAGACTAGATATCTGCTATGCAGTGGGAGTAGTGAGTAGGTATCAGTCAAACCCAAGACCGGAACATTAAATAGTAGTTAAGCATATCGTAAAGTATTTAAGGCGGAGTAGGGATTATATGTTAGTCTACAAGGTTGGTGTTCTGAACCCTGTAGGCTACACTGATTCAGATTTTCAGACTGATGTTCACGAAAGGAAGTCTACTTCTAGAATGGTGTTTACTCTTGGGGGTGGAGCTATGATATTGATAAGCGTGAAGCAGTCTGCAATCTCAGATTCCACCAAGGAGGCCGAGTACATAGCTGCGTCAGAAGCAACTAAGGAAATAGTCTGGCTAAAGATGTTCTATTCAGATCTTGGTGATATTCCAGAAATGGATAAACATATTGTGTTGTTTTGTGATAATACAAGTGCGATAGCCAACTCAAAAGAACCTCATAATCACAAGAGAAGTAAGCATATAGAAAGGAAGTATCACATTATTCGAGAATATGTGGCCAGGGGAGATGTGAAGGTTATGAAGAATGTATCTGAAGTCAATCTTCCATTTCCATTTACATAGACACTACGGGAAGCTACATTTGATAAGCATATCAAGGAAATGTGATTAGAAGAATTAAGGAATTAGTTTCAATTAGTGTAAGTGGAAGTTTGTTAGGGTTTTATTTCCTAATTAAAACCCAATTTCTTTGTAATCTCATTTATTATCATTTAGTCACCGCACAAGATTTACATTGATTTGCCAATCTACGATATGATCTACTTACACATTGTAGTGTTATGTTCTTTCCAGAACAGTAGCAAAGTAGATAAGATCGGATGTATTTGTTGCATCGAACATGACCGATATTGATGGTAGATAGGATAAGTAAACATACCGTTATTATCTATTCTAGTAATATCTTATAGTTAACCATAGGTCAATTCAATCTCAATTATGTGTGGTTGGTATTCTAACTGATTGTATTATTTGAGTTCTTTGACTTGTTCGTTAAGAGCTTACCCTACGGACTAGCCTATACTTACATCTTGGGAACTCGATATTATAATAGAGTGGGAGTGTTAATCATAGATAAGAACATCTATAGCTTCTAATGAAAAAGTGAAATGATGGTTTCCTTTTAGTTTGGTTCAAGGTGTTAAACGATAGAGATCTCATTTACGTAATTAATAATATTTTACTGAAATATCATTTACAAGGAACTATGTGTTTTAAGGATAAAATACAATGAGGGGTAAAATGGTATTTTAGTCCCATCTCATTGTAGACTGTCTATAGAGGATTGAGTGACAATTATGGTTGTAAAAATAGATAATTAATAACGAATCTATATTTCTTATAGAGCGTTCTATGAATTCAAGAGTGCAATTTCGAGTCTTTAGTGAAGTCACGAGGAATTAATAAGTTAGTAAATTTATTTGTTAGATTTATGATAACTTATTGGAGCTTGATTTTATAGGCCCATGGTCACCACTGTGCCTTGGATAAAATAATCTAGATAGTCTCAATTAATTGATTTAATTATCAATTAGAATTATCAAAGTTCACCAGGTCAATTTCAGATAGTTTCACAGAGCTATGTAATTTAGAGAAGAAAAGAGAATTTAGGACAGATTTGTTAATTAAAATAAATTGGTATCTAAATTAATAAAAAATTTTAAATCAAGGTTCAAATTATAAATAATGAATTTGATAAAGGATTTAAATAATTATTTAATTAAGTAAATCAATAGAAAATTATACAGACCTTGATTTTAAGTCCAATGGGCTTATAATGAAATGGGAAATTTCACGGGCCTAAAGCCCATGATAATTTTGACCTAGAGCTGTTAATTAGCTATTATTTAATTCATTTTTTAATTAAATAAATGACCTAAATATGTTTATAAAATGAATGTTAAGTGATAGTTGAAATGATATGACAGACACTGGTTTTCTCATAGGTTTTAGATTCTCTCTAAACATAAGTTTTTTTCAAAGCCTTATTGTTATTTTCTCTTCTTCTTTATGTATCTATCTCATGTGTTTAGAATTGCCCACTCTAGTCTAGATGATCCTAAGGATACTTTGGAAGGTTGTGAAGAAAATTGAAGATCGGTTCAGTTTCTTGGTAATACTATGCAACAGAAAGGATACAAGGGTTAGAGAAACTAAAGGAATGGTTCATTCATTCCGCTGCGTATAATGTAAGTATTATTATCATTATTTCTCTTTGAATTGTATTTTAGAAACATGTTCTAGGTTGTCTCATATTATCGCTCGATGTTCTCTCAGATGGCGTCTCTAGTACCTGGTGCATATTGGATAACTTCTCCAGGCCTCATTGCCGCCCTGGCATCCGCCTTGAGTACTATGATCCCTCCTATGAGGACCAGGAGTAGTAGAACTATTAGGGTTCTTTCTTTTCCAGTTACTGGGCCTCCACCCCTACCTTATCACACTCTTGGGGATACCATTGCCTGAGTTTCCTGCCCTATGACACTCTCACTCCTTGTCTCTTCTCTTGCGTCCTCTATAACAAAGGCCCTTCCTACTGCCCAAGCTATAGGTAACTATCACATGTATTGAAGCGATCCATACGCTCTGGGCCTTCCCAGAATTCAATCCTCGAATGAATTGCTCTTTTCGGGCCACATCCGTTGGAACCAAATTAATAGCGAATTTGGCCAACCCATCAATTTCACTTACATACTTTTCATTGTTTTACTACCTTGAACTAAGTTCATAAACTCATTGGTCTTCATAGTTCGAACTGCGTCACACTAGTATCTTTAGTCGAAAAATTGTATGAATTCATACCAACCCATCATGACAACATTCCGAGTCTGGGGTACCACTTTCCATCATGTCTGGGCATCCTCCCGCAGGATATTGTTGAGTCTTGTTTTTATCATGTTTTGGTGATGTTTTAGTAGTCTTTTATTTTGTTTTTCTATCATTTAGTGCGGGTTTATGCTTTGTTTGTCTGTCTTTGTGAAAATCAGGAAGAATTGAGCTCTTGGAAGAAAATTTCAAAGAAATGGAAGAAATAACCAAGTTTTTCCTCATATTTCGAGGAAGAATGGTTCTCAACATAATTTGGAAGTGTTGGTGAATTTTTGGGATAAAAACTCGAAAAATTGAGAAATCCCTTAAGTGCCACGGCATGAGCAAAGTAGAGCCGCGGCTAGGTGGGAAACAGAACCAATGTTTTGAAGGAAATCCTAAGGCCGCGGCATGGCTAGAGAGGGCCGCGGCATCGAAGAGCATCAACCCAGATTTCGTCGACACGGGCCGCGGCATGGCTGACTAATGCCGCGGCATGAAAAGGACTTTTTGCCCAGGAAATTGGACAACGGCCGCGGCATAGTGTATGTAGAGCCGCGGCCCGCCTCTTTAAAATTTGAGTCCTAGGTTTAATATGGCAAAAAAAGAGAAGAAAAAGATACGTACGGATTAGGGAGGAGAGCTGGTTTTGAAGCCTGAAGACTTAGAGTATTTCTACATGTTTTTCTTCTTCTTCCTGATGTTATCTTTAATTTTTGTTGTGATTAGCATTATGACTATGAACTAATTTTCTGTTTAGGATGTTCAATTGAATCACTTGAATCTCTGTTATGAACTAATGCAATTTCAATTTTCTTCTTCTTCAATCTTCTTCAATTCCATATAACCTGTTTTTATAGATTGATTATTGATTGGCCATCTTTAGTCATATACATATGTTTTTAAGTCAAAATCTGAGAAGTGAGATTTAATTCTGCTGTGGTTATATTGGACATAATTCTAATTTAGAACGATAGTATCTGAATTAATTGTGTAACTGTTATTAAGTTGTCGAGATTAATGCTACCTTTGTGGTTCAATTTACCATAGAAATATAGGAAATTGTCACCTTGGTTGAGTTTATAATTCATAGTATGATTATAGGCTGCTGTATCAACTTGTTAATTGAATTAGGTAAAAAGAAGAAGAATTCACACTTTGCATTAGGGAATAATAGGGAGGATAGTTGATGAGATTAAATATCCTAATTGTTTCTCAGTGATTAAATTAAAAGTTTTTCTATTAGTTGTTATTCCATTCAATTTTCAATTATTGTTTCTACACTTTATAGTTTCTCTTGCTGTTTTTTACAAAAAAATCAAGAATTTCAATTCATCAAATAGAACAAGAAATTAATTGACTGGTAATTGATAAATCAGTCCTTGAGGGCGATACTTGGTTTCACCATTTTATTACTAATTGCGACTGTGTGCACTTGCATAGCAAAAATATCGCAACACATATACGTGGCAGAACCCACTTTATCATTGCCTACTGCTCCCATATAGTCAAGGATGGAGCTAATCATGCCCATCCACTATTCAACTTTTCACGGATGGAGGATAATACTCTTGATATGTTTCATACAATAACTCCCATATATTCCCACCCTCAGGTTGAATCGAAACTGGTTCCATTGTTGTCAAAACATAGAGAGTAGTGTTCCCTGACAGAACACAGTGTCTCAACCACCTAATCTCTTCCTCCTGATTTTGCAGCCTTGCTCACATGCCAGCAAACATCTAATGCCAATTCCCTGGGCATATGGAGGATTTTGAACCTGACTATCATCTGCACCCCCCAAACTACCCATGCCAGGTCCAGTTGACTGCCTTGGATACACAATTTCTGAATTTGTTCGCAGTCAATGACTTAACTTATCAGTCCTGATATTCCTATCCAGAACTATTCCACGAGCAAGCCAAGCAACATGGTAGCCATACACGCAATATGCATATCAAAACACATATCTATAATGTTCATGCATCAATTATCAAGTCTTATTCCCACAAATACATTCATATACATCATGCTCTCTATTCTGGCATGTAGATAAGGCACATAGATTCAATTTAAACAATTAAACACATAGTCATGTTATTAGACAGTAAACCGTGAATCGAGTGTGATCTTTAGCGGCGAGTGTACATGCCCAGTCAGTCTTTAGGAACCCTTAAACCTAGACCACTCTGACACCAAGTTGTAACACCCTGGTTAGCTAAGACCGTTACATTGTGTGTTTAAAATATTACTTAACTCGATAAGCGAGTCATTTGGACTTAAAATATCTAATCAAAGACTAAGTCAAGGTTAGGTATTAAAAAGTTTGGTCAACAAAGTGATTATTTTTCATTAGAAATATTATGTTTATATACGGGATCCCAAAAATCGATTATAGATTGATAAACGACAAATGAAATATAAATTAACCATCCTAAGTAGAAAAACTAGGATCAACCCTAGTTCCTGTCAGGCTACCCTGGTCGTGGTGGTCGAGTAGGCTGCATATGTACATTGCCCCTAAAGCTCTCCAACTCATGGCTAGTCTGACTTTCCCTTTCCCTTTCCTGGACCACATAGCACCCGTGAGCCAAGGCTCAGCAAGAAAACTTAAATCAACATGCACAACTGAGAAGCAATAAACTTAAATCAATAAATTTAATAAACAATAGGACATAAGCAACAAGTTTAATAGTAATATTCAGCTCAATCAAGCACATAAACCAATCTCATCAACTAATACAATTAGTTAAATGCAAACAACACTTCTATTTATTGTATAATGTTCAGGCCCAACACTCTTAGGCCTAGTCCTCTGGTCATATTGCCGACCTCGGCAAGCTTAGGCCAGGATACGTTCCACACTTTTGCTATCGGCCACCGGTGCCCTTAGGTCGGCCTTTAAAACAGTAATAACCACAAATATACATGCCAAAACAAGCAATGAGAGGCAGCATATACAAGCATGCCTATCTTGATATTATCAGATACAAATATATTCACAATCATAATATATTCGTTAACAGGGGTCTAAGCCCCATTCACAACGCGGATGCAGTTTTCTTACCTCGAGTCCCGAGCAGAAAGTGTAGAGCGTTCCCGAGCATGATCCTCAATCTCGAGCCATAATAGTATGACCTAGTCGCAACGCAATAGTGAATAATATTAAATCCAAAACCAATTAAAAGCTTTAGATATAAGAGGACCTTGAATTCCACTTAACAGGGTAGTAAAACTTTCCTCGAGCCTTTAGATTTGAGTTCCCGAGCTTAAAAACTTGATTTGGTTATTTTCTTCAATTTGAGCCACGACCCAGCACCCTAGGGCTACGGTGTACTACAAGTCAGAGAGACCTAAGGCTCTCCTCGGGGGGACGTGGGCCGTGGCGTGCCCTAACCTATGCCGCGATGCCTGGGAAATTTCACAGAACCAATAAGCCTTTTCACGCACACGGGTCATGGCACCTGAAGAACAGGGTCGTGATTCATGCCCCAAAACCCAGAATTCCCAACATTTCCCCTAGATTTGTCTAAGATAAACGCATCCAAATTCACCATCAATTCATCCTAACCATAGACCCAAGCCACAATTGAGTCTAGAACTCTCAACAACACAACCTAGGCATTACTTATAACCCAAAAAATCCAGCCAACAATCTTATCACAACTCAAAACTAAAACTAAAGTCTAAACCTCAACCAAATTTAAACTAATTAAATCATTCATCACATCATGGAAGAATTCTTACCTCAGTTGATAACTCCAATCCTCAACCTGCCTTGACTCCATTCCTAGCTCCAATTCTAAGCTCAAAATTTCAAAGCTTTACCTCAAAATCCCATAACCTTCCAAGCCCCATGAAGAGAGGAGAGAAACGAGAGAGAGAAAAATGGAAGCTGGGTGTGTTCTGTCTTGTTCTGGTTTCTAAAGGCTTCTAAGGTATTAAGTCTATCCCCTAGCCAAATGACCATTATATCCCTGCCTTACAACTCTCCCATCAAAGACCTTGAAGGGAAAAACGATCTTTGTATCCCATTTCTCGCTAATCCTCAAATAACACTATAAATTCTCAATCAATCCTGACATACCCAATTAATCACCAAATAATGGCCCGTTAACCATTAAATCCCAAATATGCAGTAAGTCCCTGATATACCCGTAGGCTCGTCCCAAGATGGGTATTGAGCCCCGCTGTGACTATTCCGCTAATTCGCTCATTAGGATCGCCTCAAGTCGAATACTGCAATGTTTATGTGGTCTCAATCATTTAACACATATAAGCACATTTATACCCTCAATGGGTATAAATTACAAATATGCCCATATTAACAAGGACGGACCCACATGCATATTTAATACACATAACACATGCAGTTACATTCATATTGCCATATAAATCATGTATGCCACGTAGTCACACATCTATTTGATTAATTCCACATATATAAACCCACTTATGCCCTCCTGGAACAGTAATCAAGGTTCTTAGCCTTAATAACAAACTCGGGACGTGACAGTTTGACAACCATGTTGCTTGCTTATTTTATTACATGATTATTGAAATAATACAAACATTTATAAAATCTTGAACATATGGATAGTTACAATTATAGTGACTAGGTCATAGTGGATTATAGATACAATTATAGTGACTAGGTCACAATGGATTATAGTTGTAATTATATCTTGAAAAGAACGAGTCCTAAGATTAGATCAGTGCATTGGATTTTCACTAATTAGGCAATCTATGATGTGATCCACTTTTGGGGTGTGATGTCTTGTCCAAGGCATTGACTAAGTAGATAAGATCGGATGTATTTGGTTACATCAAACTAGGACCGATATTGATTATTGATTGATAAATAAGTGTCACTGTTATCGAATATAATCAATGTCACAACATTGACCATATGTTAAGTCGAGCATAATTATAAGTGATAATATTCTGCTAATTATATTATTTAAATCTTTTGACTTGTTCGTTACTAGCTTACCCTATGGTCCAGCCCATACTTATATCTTGGAGATTTAATAGTGTAATTGAGTGGGAGTATTAATCATAGATTTGAAATCTATAACTTCATTATGAGAAGTGAAAAGATGATTTCCTTAATTTCTTTATTCAAAAGGTTAAATGATTGAGATCTCATATTTGTGATTAAATTCACAGAAATATCATTTATGAGAAACTTCGTGGGAGTTGAGGATAAAATATTGATGAGGGGTAAAACGATAATTTGCACACATCTCGTTAGTAAGTCATCAATAGAGGATTGACTGACTGTAATGGTTATAACAATGGATAACGAATTTATGGTTTGGAAAATATGATCTATGAATTCAAGAGTTCAATTTGGAGTCTATAGTGGAGTCACGAGGAATTGATAAGGTAGTGAAATTATTTGTAAATAAATTCACAGTAGCTTATTGGAGGTTGATTTCATGGATCCATGGTCCCTGCATCACTGCTGAGTAAATCATCTAGAATGTCTCAATTAATTGATTTCATTATCAATTAGGATATTTAAAGTTTAATAGGTCAATTTGATTGCAAATATATATATATATACGCAAGTGCACGCAATCGATTCAAGTAATATATGATAAGTAAAGTATCGTTCCCTCGAAGACTATCTTCCATGTACCACTAATTATTCATTAAATAAATTTCTATTTGGCAACTAAGAATTTGATTTTAAATTTGGAAATACTTTAAACAAAAACAACTAAATAAAAGATTTAAATCACTATGAAAAAGACTTAGGGTGTTAATTTCATGAACTTTTCATTCTACTAATTGTATTAATCAATTCTAGATTTCTTTCTTTCTATTCTAATAGTAGGTTAACATAAATCAATTCCTATTCTTTTTCATGATATAAGATCTCAGCCTATATGAAGATTTTCTACATTTCTGTGGCAAACTTAAACATATACAAGGCATTAATCATGGAAACCTAATTACTACATAAGCCATATAGGTACTTTCGCCAATATGCAACCTATGTCTATATAATGATAGCATATTCAATTCTCCTCTATCGAATTTTGAATCAAAATCATCAAATCAAGCAAATATTGATCATGTATTTACTAGCGTTAAACACACATGATATAGATTAGCGTAGAGAAGAAAAATCAATAGAACATCATAATTCAATTAGATAGAAATTCAAGTGACTACATTAAACCCTAGATAAAAATTGTTTAGTTCATATTAGACATGACTAAATCACTAAAATAATAATTGAAGAACCTAAGATTCATAAACTTAAAGAAGAAAGAAAAATATAAAACTGCAGAATTACTAGCCTAAGAAACAAAATTAGTCTCTGAAAACGTAATTAAAATCTTACCTAATCACTTAATTAAACACTAAATACAAATGTATAGTAAAAAATTAAAAGAATCTGAGTATTTCTGGGTCGGGACCCGTATCTGTTTTGGGGCATTTTCTTCTCTCATAAAATCTTCAGGCGCCACGACTCAAGACTGTCAAGTCGCGGTTCGTGTCTACGCTTCCCCTTAGCTAACCCTCTCTTTCCCTCTTCAGTCGCGACTTCTAAGCCCAAGTCGCGACATTAATTCCTTCCAGCAAGCATATGTGCCTCTGACTTCACCTTGAGTCACGACTCATAGGTCCAAGTCACGAATTTAATTCAATTTTTTCTCAGATTAGATCTTTCAGCTCATCTCTTCATCAAAAACCGTCCTTTAAGCGTCCTTAGTATCATTTTTAGTCCAATAACAATGAAAAGCCTCTTTTTTCCACAATATTTGCTTCTTTTTGCATTTTTCTCATGATTCATCGCACCAACCTACAACAAAGACAAACAAAAGTGTAGTCTTGCACAAAACACACATAATATCTCAAGATTACCACAAAAACACTTTCTAAAATGACCATAAAATGAAGTTATCAAACTCCCCCAAAAATACTCTTTGTTCACCCTCGAACAAAGGACTCAAAACAATCCTAAATTCTAACAACATGATCTATACAAATAACAACAATTATGCCTCAAAATCATGAATGTTAATCATATAATTCTCAGAAAACTACTCAACAGTTTATCCAATCTGAAATTTTGATCAAAACACTTCATCAACACACCTTAGCCTACTAACATTTCGGAGTATGAACTCATAATCATTAAATAAATGAATTTGAAATCAATTATGCTCACCAAATTTCTTTCCAATCGATCAATTAAAACCAAATAATTCCATAAGCTCACTAACTTACTATTCTCCACTATTATAAATAATGATATGCATAAGAATCAATAGGAATTTTATAGGCTTGTAAGGATTGCTTAGGTAAAGGTAGATGAAAAATGAATTTTTAAGCTCACTTTACTATAAGCGCATGACCAAAACACACCAACTTTATTTCCATAAGAATACAATCCCATAATCCCCTCTCTTACTTATATAATTTTTTCTTTAGAGAGATATATATTTATTTTGTTTTTTTCTTTTTCAATAACAACTACACTCCCCAAACTTGATTTTTCTTATAAACTCATATTGGGAGTGCATTTGAAATATCTTTCATCATTTTTTTCTTTTCTTTTTTTTTTCTCTTTTTTTCTTCAATATATATATATTCTCCATAAATTTTTCACTTTCACTTTATAAACCCACTCAAATCACAATTATACCCCATTACACATCAATCCCCATAATTATTTCTCAATCATATGCTCATAGTATATTAGAGACGGATATATAACCAATGGGCAAGTATTAAGCTTAAATGATGGTTTAGAACAAAACGATCCAAAGTTAGGATCAAATAGGGTAACCAAAGGATTAAGTAATTTAAGGTTGGCAAGAAAACATCAAACGATCGAAATGATAGCCTAAATCATGTTCCTAAACATACATGATATATTATTTCACCTCAAATAACAAGTAAGCAAGTTCTAGAATTGTTGAAAGTAATTTTTACTTTCCATTAATCATTCCTCTAACCAATTTCAGCAAGCATAATCAATTTCAAAAACATAAATTTAACATCATGACAAAATATTCAACAAATGTATCTAAACTAAAATGAACTAACGAAGTGTTTAATCAAGCACACAGATTTTGTTTCAGATTTCATTTTCTTTGAATTATACTCACAACATTCATTTTATTCTCATCGACAATTGTTTTCAATTTTCATTCATGTTGGTACCAAACTAAACACACTAAAACAAAATTCTAAACACTAACATACACAAATCACACAAAACATCACTGATAGAAAATAAGCTCCCTCCCTCAAACTTAACCTAAACATTGTCCCCAATGTTAAAAAATAAGTAAAGAAAAGAAAACATACCTGGTGCGAATCACTTTTGAATAGTGGTGGGTCTGGAAATGAATGCCAAGGCGGTGGATAAGGGAAGTACTGGCGGTCTGCCTCTTGGTTGGACCATCGGTAAACCAGCTCGTTCTGCCTATCAACTTGAGCTCTATGAAAATCATGAAGCTCGCCCAAATAATTGTGTGTATGTTGGTTCTGCCGAATCATGTAATCTAGTCTGGCCAAGTGTGGATCCGGTGGAGCCTCCAGTGCCAAATATTGAGGGTATTCTTCCCTTGTCTCTTTCTCAGCTGCTTGCACTCCCTATGTTTGATCATTGGCTTGTATGGTCTCCTCAACTGCTTCTCCTTCCCTACAAACTCTTACATTTCTGGGTATTTGTACTGGTGGCTCTAAGGATGGGGCATTGAATTTATTCACTGTAGCCCGAGAAATAACCCCCATCGCCTTCCTAAAAATATCACTAGGAAATGTCGACACCTCCCAAACCTCACATCGATCAATGATCATGGAATCATGCCCCAACCCAGTAGTAGTGGTCAAGCGACAAAAATCCCTTATGCTCTGGCGAATAACTCGTCCAATGTCAATGGAGAACCCTGTCATAATGGAATATACCAAAAGACACCTATCAGTCCCCACTTCAGACAAGTGTGTATTTGGCATAAGCCCTGCACTCGCAAAAAGATTCCAAGCTTTAGCTACGACATTCATTTAGTATCTTCTTAAATGTTTCGGCTCCCCATTCTGTATAACAAACGAAGCACCAGGAATTCCTAAGGTCTCAGGCACCTTAGTCCATTTTATCTCACTATGATATGCCAATTGATAATACTCATCCTCTTCTAGAGATAACTTAGGTACATTAAATAAAGCATCAATATTATCAATGACATATTCAACTGAAACGCCCCTAACAAACACCTTTCTATTTACAGCCCCAGGAAAATTGGCGTAAAACTCATAAATTAAGGAGAAATTGGCTTTTGGAATCTTATCGTCCACAAACAATTCCCAACCTCAGCGTAAAATTCCATTCTCAGTAATATGATAAGGGTCATTAGGGTATAGTTCTTCTTTAATGTCCATTCGACAATCTTGAATAACTGGCCGCTGGGATAGCCATTGATAAAGATCATGGGAATCTTTATTAATGAAACGTGCGAAATCATGAGGAAGGGCGACTAGTATTCTTTGAATATGCTGCCCTGGTGGGTTGTTTCCTTGGTCCCATACCTTCACATTTTTTTCAAAAATGATACACAAAAATTTATGCAACACTTCCCCTAAAATTCTGAAATTTCCTTACTAAAATCTCCCAAAATTTTTCACCCAATAACACCCAATATACCAAAAAACAATCCAAAAATCCAAGGCAATCTCTTAATATAAATGCAACTCAAGGAAAACTTCAAAAAGAAAAACTTACAAGCCTTCAAAGTTGAAAAATCTGCCACCCTTTAATCCTCCTTCAATTCCTCACCAAGCACCAATAGAACAAAGATTAGTGTTAGAAAAAAAAAATGGAAGAAATTAATAAGAAATATGAAGTAGAAAATAGAAAAATAAATGAAGAGAATTTGAACTAGAAGAAAAGAGGGAAAAATTGTAGAGGTTTTTCTTAAGGAATTTTGATTTGGAATGAGAGAATTTGAAAATATGGGAAAAGGTTTTAGAAAAAACGAGTTTTAAGCCTTTTTCCTTCTGTCTGACACATGCATGCTGTGACCCAGATTGGGCAAGTCACGCCTGCCTCAAATATTTTGTAGAAATTAATTTTCCAAGCGCCGCGACTCAGCTTGGCAAGTCGCGGCCAGCCTTAAATTACAGAAATGCGTTGCTCTTTCTTTCAGCCTAGGGTCGCGACTCATTTTCCCAAGTCGCGACCCACCTCTTCTTCATATTTCAAATTGCTCTCTCACTTGTGTAATGTCATGACTTGCTACTTCAAGTCGCTACTTGGCCCAACGACTAATTGAAAAACACATTTTTTCACAATTTTAACAATTTTTACAAACTTTATACTGAAAAATAAATAAAATCAAAATAACTATACTTTACAAAATCCAAAATAAAATTGTCCACTAATTAAAATAAAAAAAAAAACTAAAAAAGATATAGGAATGCCTCCTATTGCGCTGTCGTTAACGTCATTTATCTGAATGCTGAACTTCACATGTAGAGGGGTTAAAAAATCATCACTGATTTACACTTTTCCACCAGTCCTTCCAAATAATGCTTTAACCTCTGACCATTTATTTTAAAATATCTTGTTTTCTTACTATGAAGTTATTCTGCTCCATAAGGTAACGATACCACAACTGTAAATGGTCCCGACCATCTAGACTTTAATTTTCCTGGAAACAGTTTCAATCTAGAATTAAATAATAGAACTCTATCTCCTGGTTGGAAATCCTTTCTGATTATTCGTTTATCATGGAAAGCCTTAAAATTTTATTTATAAATCTTGGCATTTTCATAAGTTTCGTTTCTAAATTCATCAAGCTCATTCAACTCTAGAAGCCTATTCTGCCCAGCCATAAATAAGTCCACATTCAACTTTTTGACCACCCAATAAGCTCGATGCTCAAGTTCGACTGGTAAGTGACAGACCTCCAAAACATCAACCAATATGGGAACATACTAATCAGAGTTTTAAAAGCTGTGTGATACACCCATAGTGAATCATCAAGCTTTTTCGACCAATCTTTCCTTGATGTGTTGACAATTTTCTCTAAAATACTTTTGATTTCTCAGTTTGTCACCTCAGCTTGACCATTAGCTAATGGATTATAAAATAGTTCTTTCTATGATGAACTCTATAATGAGCACATAAAGATGTAATTGATTTTTTACAGAAATGACTACCTCTGTCACTAATAATGGCTCTTGGAGTCCAAAACTGAGTAAAAATATTCTTATGAAGAAATTTAAGTAACTCCTTACCATCACAAGTAGGAGTTGTTGTAGCTTCTACCCATTTAGAAACATAATATATTGCCAGCAAAATGTACTTATTATTATAAGATGATGGGAAGGGTCCCATAAAATCTATGCCCCACACATGAAACAACTCAACCACCAGAATTCCAGTCATTCGCATTTGATATCTTCTGGATATATTACTGGTCCTTTGGCAACGATCACAACTCTTAACAAAGACATTAGCATCTTTAAATAATGCAGGCCAATAAAACCAACATTGAAAAACTTTTGTTGCTGTCCTTGTTCCCCCAAAGTGACCACCACAATGTAAATTATGGCAATCAGTAAGTATGGAAGTCATTTCTTCTTCTGGTACACATCTTCTAATCACTTGGTCAGCACAATGGACAAAAAGAATGTGCTCATCGCAATAATAATGCTTCACTTCTTAATAGAACTTTTTTAGTTGCTGCCTTGACATGTCAGGAGGCACAGCTGCCAAATAGTTAACATAATCTGCAAACCATGGTATGTTCTCTTCACATTCAATTGAAAAAAATTGTTCATCCAGAAAATTTTCATCAATTGACTCTTCTTTTGCACTATGCTCTTCTTCTTTTTCCAATCTAGATAAATTATCAACAATTAGATCTTTTGTCCCCTTCTTATCACGAATTTCCATATTAAACTCTTGCAATAGTGAAACCCATCGAATCAGACGAGATTTAGCATCCTTTTTAGTCCTAAGATACTTAATAGTTGAATGATCTATGTAAACTATCACCTTATTACCAATTAAATATGGCCTAAACTTGTCAAATACAAAGACTATTTCCTGTAATTCCTTCTCAGTAGTTGCATAATTTACTTGAGCATCATTCAAGGTTCGACTAGCATACTAAATTGTTCGAAATACCTTGTTAACTTTCTGTCCAAGAACCAATCCTACTACATAATCACTAGCATCACACATTAATTCAAAAGGAATTTCCCAATTTGGTGATAAAGCAATTGGAGCGAAGGCTAGTTTTTCCTTCAATGTATTAAACGCCTTTAATCACTCAGAATCAAAATCGAATACCACACCATTCATAAGTAAGGTAGATGGGGGCTTTAAAAATGTTCAAAAATCCTTTATAAACCGCCTATAAAATCTAGCATGGCCCAAGGAGCTTCAAATCCCTTTAACAAACACTAGTGGAGGTAAATTTTCTATAGTTGATATATTGGGCTTATCTACTTCAATTCCATGTCGTGAAATTTTGTGGCCCAAGACTATTCCTTCTGTCACCATGAAGTGACATTTCTCCCAGCTTAAAATTAAATTTGACTCCTCACATCTTTTCAAAACCCTTTCCAAATTAAGTAAACATCCATCAAAAGAGGGTCCAAAAACTGAAAAGTCATCCATAAAAATTTCAATACCTTTTTGCACCATGTCTGAAAAAATTGACATCATACATCTTTGAAAGGTGGCGAGAGCATTACATAACCCAAATGGCATCCTCCTAAAGGAAAATGTTCCATAAGGGCATGTGAGGGTAGTCTTTTCTTGATCCTCCGATGCTATAGGAATTTGATGATATCTGGAATATCCATCCGAGAAACAGTAATAAACATGGCTAGCCAATCTATCTAACATTTGATCAACAAAAGGTAAAGGAAAATGGTCTTTCCTGGTGGCTTTATTTAGTTTACGGTAATCAATACAAATTCTCGACCCCGTCACCGTACAAGTTGGAGTAATTTTATTATTATTATTTTTAACCACCGTCATGCCACCTTTCTTTGGAACTACTTGGATAAGACTAACCCAATCAATGCCAGATATTGGGTCAATTACTCCCGCATCCAACCATTTAAGAATTTCTTTCCTTGTCACTTATTTCATTGAAGGATTTAGTCTCCTTTGAGCATAAATACTAGGCTTACTATCCTCCTCCATTAATATACGGTGCATTACTGTCCAAGGACTAATACCTTTAATATTAGCTAAAGTCCATCCAATTTCTAATTTGTGAGACCTTAATACCCTCAGAAGCTTCTCTTCTTCAGTCTCAGATAAAGAAGATGAAATAATAACTAGGAGAGTGTCATTCTTACCTAAATAAGCATACTTAAGATGATCAGTTAAGATTTTTAAGTCGAGAACTGGTGGCTTCTCAATCGATGGAAGAGGTCTCTCAGGCACTTGCTCTAATTCCTCATATTTCTTTCTATATATTTTTGCCCTGATGAATTCAACCACTTAACATACTCACTGACTTCAGTACCAGCACACTCTTCTGGACTTTCTATCAGACTCAACTTCAATGGATCTTTAATAGACTCAACCCTTTTACTTGGTTCCTCCAATACACTAACACAAAAGCAACTATCACTAGCTGAAGGATAATTCAAAGCTTTGAAAACATTAAATTTGACTTTATCTCCTTGTACTCTAAGCCTTAATTCTCCTTTCTGAATGTCTATTAGCGCTTGCCCCGTGGCTAAAAATGGTCGTCCTAATATAATAGGCACATCCTTATCTTCCTCCAAATCTAATACAATAAAGCCGAGTGGGAAAATGAACTTATCTACCTTTACTAGAACATCGTCTATAATACCTCTGGGATGTGTTAAAGAACAATTAGCTAATTGAAGAGTAACAATAGTTGGCATAGCTTCCCCCAAACCAGGTCTTTTAAATACAAACAGTGACATTAAATTTATACTTGCACCTAAATCACATAAAGCTCTCTCACAATGAAAGTTTCCAATAGTGCAAGGTATAGTAAAACTGCTCGGATCTCTTAACTTTTGAGGAAGCTTCTTTTGAATAATTGCACTGCACTCTTCAGTTAATGCAATAGTTTCATAATCCTCAATTTTTCTCTTTTTAGACAATATTTCCTTCATAAACTTCACATAACTAGGCATTTGTTCTAGAGCCTCTGCAAATGGAATGTTAATATGAAGTTTCTTAAATACTTCAAGGAATATGAAGAATTGTTTGTCCAGATTAGCCTTTTGAAACCGTTGAGGATATGGAATTTTTGGTGTAGGCTTAAAATATTATTGTTTTTCTTGTTTTGGGAGGTCTTCAGTAACCTCCTCTTGAATTGGTCTAGTAACTTGTTGTTTCTCTATATTCTTCCCTTTCTCTTCCAATGTAGGTCCATCATACTTAGTCTCACTCCTCCAAATGACATCTTGACATTGTTCTTTAGGATTTACCTCATGGAAGTAGGCAAATTTCCTTGCCGTCTACTACAGTTCATTTGAGCCAATTGACCTATTTATGTCTCCAAACTTCTGATGGAAAACCTTGTCTCTGTCATGAATTGATTTAATTGATCTGGTTGAATTATTGGTGGGTTCATTTGAGGAGGTGGTGGATGAGATGGGTGTGTGTTTGGATCATAATATGGTCTAGCATGTAATCCATAAGTTTGTTGATGAGGTGGTTGTTGAGGTTGGTACTGTGGATATTGTGGTTGTAACTCTTGCTTATTTTTCCAAGACAGATTAGGATGATTATTCCAGGCATATGTATAGGAATTTGAGTAAGTATTGGGTGCAGGTTTTGAAAAATCACCTATAACCTGTGCTTGTGCCAAGGGCATATTGTTTACATTTGTTGAGCAAATAGTTGTGCTCGAACATAGTTCATAAGAATGAGGTCCTCCACAAATCTCACAACTCATGACATTCTGTACTTGCATTGCTTGCGCGACTAGATTAGTTTGCTGTAGTTTTTTTGTTAGAGATGCTACTTGAGCAGTCAATTGCGCAATTGGATCAATTTCTAATACTCCCACTACTTTCTTATTCTCTTGCTCAGTAGGCCAATTATAATTATTCATAGCCATCTCTTCCAACAGCTCATACGCTTCATTAGTGCTTTTTCTCATAAACGCTCCTCCTGATGCTGCATCTATAATTGTTCTTGTATTTCCCCCCAAACCATTGTAAAATGTATGAACTAACAACCACTTCTCTATTCCATGATGTGGGCATCTCCTTTGCAATTCCTTAAATCGTTCCCATGGATCATAAAAAGACTCCCCATCTAGTTGATAGAAGTTATTAATCTCTCCTCTAATTCTGGTTGACTTGGCAGGAGGAAAATATTTACCAAGAAACTTCTGAGCCAAATCATCCCAAGTAAATATAGAATTGGCTTGTAAAGAATTCAACCAACTCTTAGCTCTGTCCCTTAGTGAAAATGAGAATAGTCTCAATCGTACAACATCATTACTCACCCTATTCATTTTAAATGTCGCGCATAACTCCAAAATGTTTGTGATATGTAGATTTTGATCCTCATTTGGTAACCCCCCAAATTGTATAGAATTTTGCACCATCTGAATAATAGAGGGTTTTATCTCAAAATTGTTATCCTCAATAGTTGGAGGACGAATGCTTGAATGTATCCCCGTAACAGTAGGGAGTACATAATTTCTTAATGGTGGATCAGCTTCAGCTGCATTACCCATATTTGCATTATTGTTAACAACGTTATTTGCATTCTCAACCATGGTAAAGTCCAGCCTTTTCTTTATCTTTCGATTCTTTCTACATGTTTTCTCAATTTCAAGATCTATTGGTAAGATTTCCTTTTGTCTACTTCCTCGCATATACCAACAATTCCTGAAACACAATATAGCCTTGATACAAATAAATGTATATTAAATAATAAAAAAAATACCAAATTAGAACAATTAACTATGATATTGGAAACTAAGTCTCCGACAATGGCGCCAAAAACTTGATCACGAAAATATATATATATATACGCAAGTGCACATAATCGATTCAAGTAATATAAGATAAGTAAAGTATCGTTCCCTCGAAGACTGTCTTCCAAGTACCACTAATTGTTCTTTAAATTTCTATTTGGCAACTAAGAATTTAATTTTTTTCAATTTAATTTTAAATTTGGAAATACTTTAAGAAAAACAACTAAATAAAAGACTTAAATCACTATCAAAAAGACTAGGGTGTTAATTTCATCAACTTTCCATTATACTAATTGTATTAATAAATTTTAGATTTCTTTTTCTCTATTTTAATAGCAAGTTAAAATAAATCAATTCCTATTCTTTTTCATGATATAAGATCTCTGCCTATATGCGGATTTTATACATCTTTGTGATAAACTTAAACATATAGAAGACATTAAGCATGGAAACCTAATTACTACATAAACTATACAGGTACATTAATCCAATATGCAACCTATGTATATATAATGATAGTATATTCAATTCTCAAATTTCAAATTTTGAATCAAAATCATCAAATCAAGCAAATATTGATAAAGTATTTACTAGCATTAAACATACATAATGTAGATTAGAATAGAGAAGAAAAATCAATAGAACATCATAATTAATTTAGATAAAAATTCAAGTGACTACATGAAACCCTAGATAAAAATTGTTTAGTTCATATTAGACATGGATAACTCACTAAAATAATAATTAATGAACATAAGATTCATAAACTTAAAGAAGAAAGAAAAATATAAAACTGCAGAATTACTAGCCTAAGAAACAAAATTAGTCTTAGAAAACATAATTAAAAACTGACCTAATGACATAATTAAACCGTAAATACAAATTTATAGTAAAAAATTAAAAGAATCTCAGTTTTTACTGTGTGCGGGCACAACTGAGTCTTTTTGGGCCGCGACCCATATTTGTTATTGTAACGACCCAAATTTACTAATAAGGCTTAAGGACCATGATTAGTGTGCCAAGAGGACATAATTGGTATCTATGTGAATAAATGATTAAATAAATGATTATGTGATATGCATGATCCTATGACTATATGGATATGTGAAATACATGTTTATGAGAATTAATATGCATGTGGGCCCTATTTAGTGTATAAGGGCATGTTTATAATTTTGGCCGGTTGAGGGCATAAATGTGATTATATGTGTTAATTGTTGAGACCATATTATTATGTGGATATTTTTGGAGCATATGGCTCGAGACGGTCCTAGCGAGCGGTTTTGTGAAATAGTCACGGTGGGGATTTATACCCGGGTTGGGGGAGCCTGGGGGTATTCTGGGAATTTAGAGAATATGTTGGGAGTTATTAGACAGTGGGTAAATAATTGGTGATTTGTTGGATGGTAGGATTTAGTTTGTAAATGTTAGGAACACTTGAGGAATTAGTGGGAATTGGGAGCAAATGACTATTATACCCCTAGATTAAGTTAAAGGTTAGTTTTGTTGGGAGGGGTAAAATAGTCTTTTGGTTAGTTAATGATTTGCTCAGCCTTTTTTAGGAAAAAGGTGAGAAGATTGGAGAATATTCCAAGGAAAGAAAGAAGGAAAAAATCTCAACTTACTTTCTCTCTCTCACCCTCACTGTTTCTCTCCTCTCTCTTCCCTTTGTTGTTTAATTCTTCAGCTGACGAAAGTGACTTGAGGCTAGGAGTTTTAGACAAAACGTTATGGGATTCAAGCTAGAATTTGGAGTTGGAATTCAGAAGAAAAATTTAGAGATTGAGCTGTATTGGGGTGAAGGTCTCTACTGAAAGTTGGGTCTCCAATTCAGGTAAGAACATTGCTTTAGATTTCTATGTTTTGGCTTAATGTTTTACATTGAATCTTGAGTTCTTGAGTATGGGTTTAGTGATGATTTTGGCTGAACTTGTGAGGGGATAATACCTGCTGAATTTGATTGGTGACTTCAATTTTATTGCTAAGGTAATGAGGATTAAGATAGTTGGTTTATTCTTAAAACTCGTAACTTGATTGATAGTGGAATTAGGGAATTTTTTGAGGAAGGAATTCTGGGTAGGAGTGAGTGTTCTTGGCTGGGAAAAGGAGGAGAAAACCTAGGTTTTCTCTGGGTTTGCCGGGCGTGCCATGACCCAGCCTGGGGGTGCTGCGGCATGTGTGGACCTTTTGGCCTGGGAGGCTCTCTGACTTGGGGGAGCAACGTGACTTGCTTGGCCAAGTCACGACCCCCTCCCCTTTGGATTGGTAGTTTTCTTTCTGACTTGGGGAAAGTCATGACTTGCTGAGCCAAGTCATGACCCGCCTAGGTAGTTTGATCTTGGAAGTAATTCTAGTGTTGTTAGGACTCGGGGGTTCGAACCTAGGGGCTCGGGACAACTTCTATTACCCAGTTTAGTAGAAATTGAGATCCCGGAGGCTAGTTTTGTTCCCCAGGTATTTTATTTTTGATTGGAAGTTCATGGATATCAATGGCCCTTGTTACTAGGTTTATCTCCAAGGCTCGACGCTAAGTACAGTGCTCAGAACCAGTTCACCTCCTCTGCTCATGAGAAAAATGTTGTATGATGGTATTAAGCCATGTGAGCATGAGAAAAATGACCTAAGAGTGCTGGAATTAATATTGGCGCACAGGACATGGCTCGGCCACTGTTAGCTGAGGTTAATTTAATAATCACTGAGCTTGGCCTAAGTGAGCCAGAGTTAGTGGGTTTAACACTGGGCTTGCCTAAGTGAGCCAAAGACAGTGGGTTAAACAGAGGGTGCGGCCTAAGGGCATCGACCCGAGTTATTGTATTATATTTCTACTGTTTATAATTCATTGAATAAGATATGCTGAGTACCTGGAAGTTAGATTGTCGATTTATCAATTGTTATTACTGTTTAAGTGAATGCTATGGCCTGCTGGATAATTGGTTAATGTCTTGTGAATTATTTGATTATCGATATTGATTATGATAGGATATTATGGTTTTCTTGCTGGGCCTCGGCTCACAGGTGCTACGTGGTGCAGATAAAGGCAAGGGTAAGATGAATCAACCATGGGTTGCAGAGCTATGCGGGCGAGGTGTACATTGTCAGCTGCTCGACCACCACGGTCGAGGGTTTGTGCAGGGACAGAAACCTAAAATGTGTATTTTTTCATTAGAGTGGCTTTGTTTACTTATAACACTTGGAAATATGGTAAATATGTCTTCTAAACCATGTTTTGGGATCCCATGTACTAAACATTTATTTTAATGAAAATTATCTGTTTATGACCAAAATCTTTTAAACCTAACCTGTTTATGCCCTTAGGTTGAATTCTTAATAAATGATTTGGTTAGCAAGTCTTGCACTATTTTAAACACACAGTGTAACGGTCTTGGTTATCTCGTGTAAATTTTTCAGGCGCCGCTACTCAAGACTCTCAAGTCGTGGCTCGTGTCTATGTTTCCCCCTATCTGAGCCTCTATTTCCCTGTTGAATCATGACTTGTAAACCCAAGTCGCAACATTAATTCCTTCCAGCAAGCATATGCGCCTTTGACATCACCTTGATTCACGACTCATAAGTCCAAGTCACGACTTTAGTTCAATTTTTTCTCATATTAGATCTTTCAACTCATCTCTTCATCAAAAATCGTCCTTTAGGCATTCTTAGTGTCATTTTTAGTCCAATACACGCCAAAAGCCTCGTTTTCCCACAATTTTTGCTTCTTTTTGCATTAATCGCATGATTCATCGCACTAACCTACAACAAAGACAAACAAAAGCATAATCTTGCACAAAAGACACATAAAAACTCAAGATTACCACAAAAACCCCTTCTAAAATGACCCTAAAATGAAGTTATCACAATTTTGGAAAATAGACAAAGATCCTACAATATGTATTTCCTACGATTAACCTCAGAGGCATAGTTGCTAGTTTATTTTCATGAATGAACATGTATGAAATTGAATGATATGTTAGGGTGTTAATTGGATAGTGTTGACCACGATTTTGGCCAACGACGAGTAGACGCAAAAATGAGAGTAAACCTGGAATAGAAAATAAATGACACAAATAATTGTATAGTGGTTCAGCCCTAATTTGTTGGTAATAGCCTAATCCACTTAGAATTGTTATATATGTACCTATACTTAAGATTAGATGAACCTAAGCCAACTGAGTTTCATAAGATTAAGTAAAAAAGTACAATGTTTCTCTCTCTAAGCTCTCAGAAAATGATCCCAGAATGCCCAAGTAACCGTTCCAAAGTCTCAAAACTAGAGAGCTTTTCCATCTCCAAAAAAGATTAGATCCCCTAAAATGATGCCATAAGCTCTTTATTTATAGGCTCATGGATCATACATGAAAATTTTCCTGTTTTGGTGGAGTCTTTGGTTGTTTTAACCAATTTTATTTAATAAAGTAATAAAAAAATTCAAATAACAACGATATAGTTATTAGTTTGGGATACCTCAGAGATTCGCGTGGTAATTACGGGAATTCCGGCTGAAGTTGTTACTGAAGTTCTGCAAAGCAGTCACTGGGCAGTTAACTCTTGAGATTCTGAAACATTTGGTCAGCAATACTCCTAAATCTAACATAGCTGGTCGAATGAAACTCCTTTATGATATAAGTGGTTGGATAAAACACTTCCTGACTAGTTAAATCCTTACCTGGTTGGATAAACTTCCCTTCTGATGTGTCTAGTCGGGTGAAACTCCCTCCTGACCAGGAATAATTCTTATCCGGTCAGGTAAATCGTTTCCTAACAAGGTAAAACCATCTTTTCCATCAATTTCCTTCTGCCAGTGACATGACAACTTTGCTGATTATTTTCTAACCTTTGCATTTCCCTTGGTTAACACACTTACTAGCCATTAATGCTTCACTTGGTAGACATGAGTTGCCACCTGTCACCTCTACCACGTCATTAAATTGAAATTTTGGGGATAACATTTGCCCCCCAAGTTTATTATATGATTTTGTCATATAATAAACTTTCTCCCTAACTCCTTATGATGATCCACCAGTAAATTTAATATTTTCCGTGTCTTAAAATTCCTAAAATGACACTCTGCACTCTCCCGCCTTTTTCAAATAGACGCACGATGAAACTTTTTAGTTCACAAAAATGGCAGTCACTAGTTTTCTAGAAAGTGGGATAATGGGATATAGGAAAAATTAAGAGTTGAAGACTCCCCTCTTTTCCTATAAATAACCCCATGCTTGCCAAAACTTCTCAAGCCAAAGAGAACATCACAAGAAAAAAAAAACTTGTCCTTGCTGCAGCCGATTTCTCATCCACTTCCAAGAGTGTCCCATTTTCTTCAAGTAACTCAAAGCAAACTCTCAAGAAATCCAAGGTTCTTCCATCCATTTGGGTAAGTTTTCTCTTCTTAATCTCCACTTTTAAGCATTTTGAAGCTTTTAAATTTTGTACATGCTTTGCTAGAACAAGTGGTGGCCGAAACCCTCTTTTGAGAATGCCCCATTTGGAATTTTTGTTATGAATCTTAGAAGGATAGTGATTTCTTGGCTGTTTTGATGTATTTTAGGCTTTGGGTTAGCCAATTTCATGAAATTTTAGAGAAAAAATAATTTCCCATCCTCAAACATACATTCGTGTTCATGGGTGTGTATGGATTCTTGGAGTTTTCATGAAACTTTTACAAACCATTGACATTCCCCTTTTTGATCTTGTTTTCATGCCGCAAGATTAGGAAAACGTGTTTGGGCTCCACATTATGCCCCATGCCTTTTCATCGATCAAATTCGTATTTAGCCATTCCCATTTAAGGCTTTGATTGCTCGGATTCCATTGAGCTAGTAGGACCACCAAGCTACCCCGGGATTCTAACATATGGCTCTTTTGAATCACATAGCCATTTGGGTACTTTAACTCATTGGGCCTGTTATCTCTTGAATATGGCTTATCAGAATCACCTAGCCGATTGGATGCTATCTTTGGCTCCTCGGCACTTGGTCACACACCACTCGGGTGTCGTGGCTCTAGCCGTTTGGACACTCTTGACCCCTCAGAACCAATTTAGCTCCTCGACAAAATTTCTTAACCACTCGGACCCCTTGTAGGGGCTCGGGCAATCATTGCCCCTTGTAACTTACTTAGCTCCACGACAACATTTTTTAACCGCTCGAATTATGCACTCAATCACTCGGGTTTGTGTGTATCTTAGCTGAACACACAACCTTATAGTTCAAAAACACATAGCACAAATTATAGGCCTAATGTCCCTAAACACATAGCACCCAAAACAATTTTCGTTTTCCTTGTGAACCGCATAAAATTATTACCGCTGCTAAAAAATGTCTTTATCTGGGCAGTAAAATCTTTTCACTGCTCAGAAATTTTTTTTACTGGAGAGTAAATATTTTTATTACTCACACACCACTCGGATGCTATCTAAAATCTCCCCATATTTTTTGTAGATGAATTGCTTTGCCTATAGGGGAGGAGACAACCAAACAGACTCTAATTCTTCATCTCCCTCTTCAAGTGATACCCTTCCGAGCAGCGATTCCTCTTCCAAATCTCCAGCAAACGAACCCCGAAAGACCGTTTTCGTCGTCTCAAGAAAATCCTTCTGCGGTCAGCTTTATACTTCCTTCACGAAGATCAGTTCGTTATGCAGCAATGACAACACCAACTGATGAGGGTGAAAATGTCCAATCGACTCCCTCAGGAACAAGATCCCTAAGTAGCTCATAGAGCAACACAAAAGGTTGTTGAACAAGTGCCCTTTGTGGGAGAAAATCTATTGGAAGAAATTGAGACTTAAGATTCTTCAAAGCCTCCTCGCCAAGCTCGAAAAATTAGTACACCCATGAGAAAGGTTACCCAGACTTTTGCCATAGAAATCAAACAAACTGCTACACTTAAACCGAGGAAAGAAGAAGATCGCATGCCTTCATGGTTCGTAGCTAAGGCTTCTATGCTAAACTCCAAAATGTTTGATAAACACATTCAGACTTTGGTTCTTGAAGGAGTGAATGTGATTTTTCCACACCCACACCAAAGAGCCAATAATCCTGGTGGAGCCTATTGTGCGTGGTCTAAGTATCACATTTATGCTGGAGCTACTATCCCTTTCCTTTAGGTCAATAGGGAATTACTTTAATGTTTCTCCCTTCCAGATTACTCCAAATGGGGTACAAGCCCTATCTGCTCTATACGTTCTTTACCACTTCCACGGCTGGAACCCACCCCCCACAAGAATACAGGTTTTTTCCACCTCTTTCATAGGCAAAAAAGGGTTAAGTACCTTCATGGTATTGCCCATAAATTGAATCCTTTAAAGTATTATATGAAATACTTTCTTACTCCAGACATTAAAGCCAACAACTTGGCTTTTACGCATGCAGGCCCTTTTGATCAACCTCTCCCAACCAGGGAAATGCATGCTCGGGCAGAAGATCTCGCTAACATGCCCATTGAGGAGAATGATGTTGAGCAGTTGGTCACCATGTAGAATCTCAGATTGGTGGGATTGTTACAGAACAACCAAGATATTGATGTGGGCAAAATGACTGATGAAATAGACACGATTGATCGATCTAATGCTGATACCGAAGTAGTGACTGACTAGTTTTCTCCTGAACCATCCCCTCAGCCACGTCAACCAAGTGGTCTTATCATTAGAGAGCCTCTTCTTGAAAATTCTTACTGACCCGCCTTCCCTACCAGGCCTGGCAAAGGAAAAATCATTGAGCTCCTTAGAGAAGACAGCTCATCGTTGGATGACAAAGGTAAGATTTTCATTGAAATTCTGATCTCAGGTTTTACTGACAGTAACCAAAATTACATTTTGAGAATGATTGTGATGAAAGTGTTGAAGTTGTCCTTCACAAAGGCCTTGCTCAAATTATGAGTGTAAGCATCTTATTAGAAACACTCACTTTCTTATTGATTATTCTTATTCTAAATATTTTTCAAGTTATTTACTCCAGGGACTCATCACTTTTTGTCATGCTCAACGTCGAGCAGTTGACTATAAGGAGTTGGTCAAGGTCTTGAGTGATCAATTGGTGGAAGCGTAAGCTATGATTGAAACTCTGACTAAGTCTAAGAAAGATCTCTAAGGAAAGATTGAGCAGGCACAGAAAACAATTGTCGACCAGGATAGATCTCCAGACCAACAAGACATTGACTGACTAGCTAGAGAAAATGACTCATGGGAATGAAGAGTTGAAAAAAGACAAAGAAGTTGATCTGTGTCGTTATGAAGAGATTTGCTTCATTTCCTTCTATCAGATATCGAAGTTAACAAGCCTCTCAACCTTGACTTTCTCTCTGAAGTGGCAAGGGCAGAGCTTGCAAATGTGAAGCCAAGGCCACCAAGGAGGCAGCCATTCTAGCTTGTGTTGTGCTTGCTTCTCTTGATTTATCATTCCGACCAAAGGAGATTCTAGATGTTGACGATGGTGTTAACTAGCCAGGAACCAATTTACCCAACCAATAAACATGCTTAGCCGACCAGAGAGCCTCCTACCTGACCAATAAAAACTTTGTACCTGGCTAGTAATTTACTTGTTTTTCTTATACTTTTGTTGAGACAATTGCTGGTTATAAACTTTGATAGTTTGCTCGTATGGCCGAGTTATTTCACTTTCACTTTTTTTGCTAACCTAGAATATTCTAAGTCTTTTTAGACATAAAACATTATATGTTTTTGGAATATTAAAGTCATTTTGTCATATGCTATATATTTTCGCATGAGTACTTAGTTTTCTAACTTAGAAATTCTAGACATTTCATAAGTTCGTACTAAGTATACTTTCTAACACTCCTATTTCTCAAATATTTTATGAGCATAATGTTAATTTTTACACGAATATTTGCTTTTAATTTAAAATTTTGAAAGATGCCAAGTTACTTAGGATTTGTTAAACAAGTTAGCTCAATGGCCTTTTTCGACTTTGAAAATTTGCAATTTAGCCTAAAATCAAATATTTTAACTCATGCTCTCGTTGGCTGCGTTGAATGATATACTAGTATACTCCATGTGCCCCCCAAGTGATCGAGGGTTAAAAGATCCTTGGTCACTTGCTACTTGACCGAATCTGTTCGAGCAGTTATTACATGTGAAACTCAATGAATATAAAGAAAACATCAAAGCAGTTGAACACTGCTAGAATGCCCGACCAGTTAAATACTGTTAGTCTGCCCGGTCAGTTGAACACTGCCCGGTTTTTTTTTACCAGTTGAACACTGCTCGAATAAAATAATCAACACATATGCACAATTTGTAGCAAAATTTGATCGCGCTGCACGCGATCTCTTTTATTACTCGTAAATTATAAAAGGACAAAATGTGTCTAATAACGAGTCTCAAACAAACCAAAATTGTTAAAAAATAAATGACTGGCCAGCAAACAACCAGGTCATAAACATACTTAAATAACAAGTAAAACACTTGAATCCAAGCTACCACTTTGTAAGAGGTATTTATTGATAATATTTCCTCAGGTGCTCGCCATTCCAGTAGTTTCTGAGCAGCTCACCGTTCAGCCTAGAAAGTTTGTAAGTGTCGGGTGGTATGACTTGCTCAATCTTATATGGTCCTTTCTAATTTGGTGAGTCTTTGATGAACACCTTTCTGAGAACCAAATCACCAACCTGGAACTTTCTATCTTTAACTCTTGAATTAAAATAGTGGCCCAACTTTTGTTGATAGGAAGAAACTCTCAAGCTGACCTTTTCATATTTTTCTTCAATAAAATCCAAAGGTTCAGCTAATAATTGATGATTCTCTTCTTGGTCATATGTGCTTCTTCAATGGGATGGGGGGTCGATCTCGACCGGTATCACAGCTTCATAACCATATGCCAAGGAAAAAGGAGTAGGACCAGTTGCTGTTTGAGAAATGGTTCTGTACGACCAGAGAACTTCTGGTAATTCTTCCGGCCAAGTTCCTTTAGCTTGTTCGAGTCTCTTCTTTAGGGTTACTTTCAACATTTTGTTTACTGCTTCGGCTTGCCCATTCACCTGTGGGTGAGCCACCGAGGAGAAACTCTTTGTAAAGCCATGTGTAGCACAAAAATCAGTAAAAAGATCTCTATCGAACTGAGTACCATTGTCAAACACTATCTTTCTTGGAAGACCGTAGGACATATGATATTTTTCACTACAAAATATAACACTTTTTTCGAGGTGATTGTCGCTAGTGCTTCACCTTCAGTACACTTAGTGACATAATCCACAACAACTACTACGAACTGCACTCCTCCTTTTCCTTTGGGTAGTCTCCCGATCAGATCAATTCCCCATACCATAAAAGGCCAGGGACTTTGCATTTGCTTTAAAACGTTTGGAGGTGCTCTGGTTATCCTAGAAAATCTCTGACATTTATCACATCTTTTCACATATTCCATGGAGTCCTCGGTCATTGTAGGCTAGAAAAATCCTTGTCGCAAAATCATTTTAGAGAGACTTTTCCCCCCAGTGTGATCTCTCTCCGTAAAATCCCTCGTGTACCTCAGCTAACATGTTTTTTGACAAGTCGGGGTGTTATATAGTCGCACATCTAAGTAACAACATAGAGTACCAAATTCTATATAACACCCCCTCTATCATGACATACCGAGCAACCTGCCTCATTATCTTCATTGTATCATTGCGGTTATCCAGTAAGGTGCCTTATTCGAGGTATGTGATGATGGGTGTCATCCAAGTGTTAACTACTGTAACTGGAATTGCTTCCTACTCGGTGATACTTGGGTTTGCAAGATATTTGAGTAGTACTATATTCAGAGTTTCAACATCCTTTGCACTAGCTAATTTTGCCAAGGTGTCTCCATTGGAATTCTGCTCCTGTGGCACCAACATCATTGTGTAATCTTCTAACTGTGCTAGCAAGTCCTTAGATTTATTTAAGTATGCCACCATACGCAAACCTCTCGCCTGATACTCCCCTAAAATTTGGTAGACCACCAGCTGAGAATCACTATTTACTTCGACTGACTGGGCATGAACATCTATGGCGAGTCGTAATCCTGCTAAGAGGGCTTCATATTCTGCCTCATTATTTGAAGCATTGAACCCGAACCTCAATGCACAGTGGATTTAATGCTGCTCAGGTGTGATTAATATAAGCCTTGTTCCTGAATGTTGTTCATTCGAGGATTCATCCATAGAAAGCTACAAAGTAGGAAAAGTTTTTCTTTGCCTAGCTACATTTTTTGTCTGGTTGGGAACATTAGGAATTATGGTGCATTCAGTAATGAAGTCTGCCAGAGCTTGTACTTTAATGGCTGATCAAGGTTGATACTTGATAGTGAATTGTCCTAGATAAATAAGCCATTTAAGTAGCCGACCAGAAGTTTTTGGTTTTTGTAAAAAATGTCATAAGGGCTGGTCGGTGAGCACATTAATGGGATATGATTGAAAATATGGCCGCAATTTGCGAGATGCGAGTACTAAACAATACGTAAGCTTTTTGATCAGCGATTATCTTAATTCTGCTCCTATCAACCACTTACTGAGGTAGTAGACTGGATGCTACACTTTATTTTCGTCTCGTATTTGAGCAACGCTAACAACATTCTCTGTGACTGCTAAGTAAATGAAGAGGTCTTCTCCATCAATGGGTTTTCATAAAGCTAGAGGTTGAGCCAAATTTTTTTTTATGGCTTGGAATGCCTGCTTGCATTCCTCCGTCTAGTCAAATTTCTTGCTTCCTCTTAGTAAGTTAAAAAACGGGACACACTTGTCCGTTGACTTAGAAATAGACCTACATAGTGCACCGATCCGCCCAGTCAAACTATGCACATCCTTAGTTTTGGTGAGGGATTTCATTACTATAAGTGCCTTAATCTTCCCAGGATTGGGCTCTATCCTGCGTGAGTTAGAAATAAATCCAAGAAACATCCCAAAACTTACTCCAAACGAGCATTTGAGGGGGCCAGCTTCATGTGATACTTTCTAAGTATTACAAGGCACTCCCCTAGATCTTGTACTTTCTCCCCAGCTTCCTTTGACTTGACCAGCATATCATTGACATATACCTCCATCTTTTTGCCAATCAAGTCGCGGAACATGCCATTCACTAAATGCTGGTAGGTAAAACCTGTGTTCTTCAAGCCGAATGGCATAACCTTATAACAGTATAATCCTATGTCTGTCCAGAAGCTGGTATGCTCCTTGTCGGGAGAGTGCATACTTATGTGGTTATAACCAGAGTAAGCGTCCATGAAAGACAAAACTTCATGAGCAGAAGTTGCGTCAACCAACTGGTCTATCTTGGGGAGCGGAAAATAGTCCTTGGGACATGCTTTATTCAAATCGGTGAAGTCAACGTAGGACCTCCACTTTCCATTGGACTTGGGTACTAATATTGGGTTAGAAACCCAGGCCGGGTAGTAAGCCTCCCTCATGAACCCGTTTTCCTTCAGTCGCTCGACTTCTTCTTTTATAGCTCTTGCTCATTCCTTGTGAAGCAACCTTCTCTTCTTCTGAACTGCTAGGTAGTTTTTATACATGTCGAGCGTGTGGATGATCACATTTGGTGAGATACCAACCATATCCTTGTTAGACCAGGCGAAGATGTCTTGATTTCTTCGCAAAAATTCTATCAGCTGTGCTTTCACTTCCACCTTTAAATTCTTTCCAACGTTGATCACTTTGGTCAGTTCGTTCTCATCTATTAGGACCTCCTCTAAATCTTCCATAGGTCCTACTCCACTCTCCAAATCCCCAATGCGAGGATCAATGTCCATTCCCTCGCTTTGGCCAACACCCTATTTGGTGATTTCATCACCGGATGGGGGCTACTGCTCATTAACACCAGGACTTCTTTCCTGGTTGGTAACTTTTAAAACTTATTCTTGGTCAATAAAATTCACAATGTTATATTGGTCGATGTCCATCTCGTCTACTACTTCTTCTTTCTCCCCGTACACAATCATGTTACTCTCCTTGGTTCACCTTCGTGCCTTAACCACTGAAGCATTGTAGAACTCCCTGGCTTCTCTCTGGTTTCCCTGGACACAGCCTATGCCTACACTAGTCGGGAATTTCATTAAAGATGCCATATAGACACCGTTGCATGTAGATTCGTGAGTAGTGGTCGACCAATAACCACATTGTATGCCGACAAGCAATTTACTATCAAAAACTTTTTCATGACTGTCTTTATGTCTTGGAGCGTCTCCTGCTATGACCGGTAACTTGGTTGTTCTGGTCGATGATAATCCTTCTCCAGTGAACCCGTAAATAACTTGATAGCATGGTCTCAAGTCATTGATGGACAATTTCTTCTTTTCAAAAGATGACTTGTAGATAATGTCCATGAAGCTTCCCGTATAAACTAGGCATCTCTTTTCCTTCATGTTTGCGATTTGGATTGTTATGATGAGCGGGTCATTATAGAGATACCTGACGTGTCCAGCATCATCCTTTATGAAGATAAGAGACTCACTCTCGTACCGAGGATTCTTTGGAGGTCGCTCCTCTACAGTCATGACTTCTGATGCTGCATCCAACTCATGTCGAAGTGTCCGAGCATATCTTTTCATTGTTTTGTTACTATCCCCAGTCAAGTGTGGACCTCCACATATAGTGTCTAAGGTAAAGCCCACAGGCTCGGGCTGCAGAGGTGGAGATCGTTGTCGTTTGAACCTGGGATTGTTGTTGCTTCGTTATCCTTGGGGTTTCTCTGCCCGATACTTTTTCAACTTACTCCACCAGAGAAGAAATTCTATCTCCTCCTCATGATGATGGAATTAATTCGTATCTTGACCATAATCTCCATGGAAATGAAAAAACTAATTCATGTCTCTTTTACTCATCCCTTTCCTGATGGGTGGGGGTTTTCGATAGGGAACCTCTTGATGACTAGTGAGATATATTTCTGCTCGGTTGGCCGAGAGAGTGGTGTCATTTGTGAACCAAGGCTCATACTTGGTCGGCTTATTGTTTGGACTCGACTTAGCCTTATTTTTTTCATAGCAGTCAGATCCATTATTTTCTCGTTTCTTTCCACCATTTTCACCATTTCCACCATTCTTAGGAGGGTCAGCTGATCCACCTGGATTGTTTTCACCGTTTTCCTCTTTCTCGATCGTGTCATCAAATTTCATATACTTGTCGACAAAGTAGACTCCAGCGTTCACTGGTCTGCTTTGCCCTTATTCTTACCTACAACAGGAAACAACTAGGTATGCGAAAACGCTTAGTAAGTTCAACTTTAAACAAAAGCATGCAAAGAAGACAAGTGGTCACTGACCAAGTTACTATCCACTTATAACAATCGCTCACAAAAATTAGGGTTCCAGATCCATATGGATCCTACGCAATCAATTTCAAGAAAGCAAAAGAATCATGGAAAACTTATGGTTATGCCTGATAACCAAGGGCAAACTATTTCATATAAACAGATAAGTCCCTGCACTCAGAAATTCCCAGAGCAAGAAAATATAATATATCACAATATAATTCAAGACCAACGCTCGACAATTTCCAACAAATTGGGCGTATCACACCCTCCAAAAAAATTTCTAATTAGTAAGGGAGAACTGAATCTGAAAACTAAGATCTAGCCAATAAATATCCCTATCAAAGGTAACTATCGAGTTACCTAGGGCATCACTACTTATCTAAAAGTAAATCCCTCACAAGGGTAACCATCAAGTTACCTAGGGCAATGATACTAATTAAGAGTGTAATCGAAGTTATACGAGTTTACAGAGACTTCTATGTTAATCACTGGTGCTAGTGAGCAGTTGCCCCTAGGGTGTTCAACCTCACTAAAACATGGCGACCCCTAGTATCTCTAGGAACTCTCACTGAATGGCCAATATTCACGACTACTATCCGCGAATAACTTATCAGAGCACTTGCTCGGGTTCTAACCATTCAATGATTAAGTAAGCATGAGGGCCCCTAGGTTCCATTAATTTTGGCACCCCTAGCTTTAAACCAGCAATCCTCACCTCTTTGCCACTTGTCGCGGTAGTGAACTGGACATAATAAAATCAAACAAGCAGTGTGATGGGGATCAGTTGTCTCGGATATGACGGATATCTACCGTGCATATTTTCTGAATCACCACCTACTTGATGAATTTATCTATGTAAACTTTCTACGACAGTGTACATATGTGTGTGTGTCTCTATTCTAACATACAATACAATAGTCATTTCTTGTGGTAGCCACACAATAGAAGTTGACTTACTTGGAGTCCTTAGCTCTCAGTCGGATTTCACCCTCCAATGTATAGTCCAGTTATGCTTAGCCAATACTTTAATTATCCATACATGATACTCGGATTAATTACGGCACTCATAATTCATTATTCTTATTTTGGGCAGTTTGGTCATTTTCAAAATCATTTGTGAGGATTAAAGATCCTTATTTAGTTTTAAACCCATTGAAGAATTCATATAAAAAAATTTGAGACTAAACCCTAAGTCTCGAGGAGACCTATCCTATGGCCTCGATACTTAGGCTCGGGTATCGCAATATTATTATCCCACAATCTGCTAAAAATCTTATTCTTTAAAAGTTCCGTTATTAACTCGTACTTTCAACATGTCGGTTAAATATATAAAAGATCTTAGCCAGTATTATATACAGAAAAAATCCTAATTAAATTTCTCAATTATTTTTCATGAAAATAATCTCTTAAGTTTCCTTTGATTTTTCTTAAGGTTTTAATAGAAAATAGCGTAATTATAACTTAATTAGAATAACCTTTAATAATTGCTTTTAAGACTTATAAGTTTCCTAATTATATCATGCAATATGCACAAAATGTATTTTTTTTTCTAATGTCCCAAAATCATTTTTAACTACATACTTTGTTAGGTAATAATTTGAAATTTACTTACCCAATTGCTACCAAAATTTCTCAATTCCATATTTGGTATGCCATTTAGGTCTTTGTCAAATCTTAGGTCAAAATGAGCATTTTTTATTGGTGAAAATATTTTCCATACATTGAGGTAAAAATGACCTTATTTTCATGTCCATTTTTTTTACCTCTTGTTGTTCTTGCTTTACGTTTTGATGTTTCTACTAGCTTTATATCCTTCAAAACTCTTTCAAAACCTTAACCAACTCCCCCAACAACATATATAGTTAGTTATTTAAGGATCTATGGTTAAAACCTTTACAAAAGTCAAGTTTTTGAAACTTTTACCTTAGGGAAACTCTTCCTAGACCAAAGCTTAGGCTTCCAAGCTTTCTTAGTGTTCTTGATAGTTAAAAGTGGTGAGAAAACTTGAGACAGAGTTTTTTTGAACAAATGAGAGTAAGAGAAGAGTATAATATCGGTTGGGTGAGGGTATGGATGAGCATATCAACTAAAAAAATATCTAAACACTTGAGTGTTTTACCTTTATCACTTGGTGTCATAACCCTAATTTAATTGAGATTAAAACTAAAACAATTTGGTCAACACAAATAAATATCCTCACATGGGCGGCCACTATTTTTTTCTGTTTATGTAATTATATTTTTTTTACAAAGTTTAATAAATATTTCCGAAGAATTTATCTTCTTTTTTTTTTTTTCCAAAAATCCAAAAATGACTTTCTATAACCTTTTTCACTCTTATAAAGTTTTAAAAACAAAACTTATCATATAATAATTAAACTAAATGTCTCTCACATTTAATTTAATTAATCACACAATATAATTTAAACTAAGGTCCATTTATAAAATAAAATTCCCCAATTCAGTAAAATAAAGTGTGGATGCCAAAAATCCACCAAATAAAAACTCTTCAGTCCCTGGTTGGAACATAGGGATAAAGGTCACTTATTCATGCTATTGGCCTCGAGCCTGTAGGCCTTGTTGAATACAAAAGATCATCTCATGAGAAACAACACATTATGAGCCACAAGGTTTGGCCCTGCTAAGCTAAGGGGCCACAATGAATACTGCAAGAGGATAGTGTGGACGCTCAATATTCCGCGCCCATAAAAGATCCCGTGAAGGCCAATCAACCTTTGATGGCAACTTCGGATCAACCCGCGATGCGTGAAGTCCCAGCCGCGTCACCATCGCCTCGCTCATCCATGCCCCAGGTGCAAGGCCCACCTCGCGCGCGCACCCCCCAGGCGTCGCTCGGCCGTGCCCCAGGCGCGAGGCCCTCCTCGCGCGCGCATCCCCTGGCGTCGCTCGGCCACCTCGCGTGCACGTCTCCCTGGCGTCGCTCGGCTGAGCCTTGGCACCCATGGCCACGAAGTGGCCTTGCCATCTAGGCCCCGTGGTGGCCTCGCCCATGGCCACGAAGTGGCCTCGCCATCTGGGCCCCGTGGTGGCCTCGCCCATGCCCACGGAGTGGCCTCACCATCTAGGCCCCGTGGTGGCCTCGCCCATGGCCATGAAGTGGCCTCGCCATCTAGGCCGCGTGGTGGCCTCGCCCATGCCCACGGAGTGGCCTCGCCATCTAGGCCCCGTGGTGGCCTCGCCCATGCCCACGGAGTGGCCTTGCCATCTAGGCCCCGTGGTGGCCTCGCCCATGCCCACGGAGTGGCCTCGCCATCTAGGCCCCGTGGTGGCCTCGCCCATGAGGCCCCGTGGTGGCCTCGCCCATGAGGCCCCGTGGTGGCCTTGCCCATGAGGCCTCATGGTGGCCTCGCCATCTAGGCCCCGTGGTGGCCTTGCCCATGAGACCCTGTGGTGGCCTCGCCCACGCCCACGGAGTGGCCTCGCCATCTAGGCCCCGTGGTGGCCTCGCCCATGAGGCCCCATGGTGGCCTCGCCCACGCCCACGGAGTGGCCTCGCCATCTAGGCCCCATGGTGGCCTCGCCATCTAGGCCCCGTGGTGGCCTCGCCATCTAGGCGCCATGGTGGCCTCGCCCATGGCCTCATGGGGGTCACATCCGCAGCACACTCAGCCTCTTGAACAGCCAAAAGAGTCGCGCCATCGATAAGCCTTACAAGGGGGCCTCGCGAAGGAATGAGAGCTACGTCACCTAGTGGCCACGTGAGTAGAGCCATGCACCAAGGGTCCCATTCCTTACACCTTGAGACCCCTATGCTTAGAGGCTCCAGCACGAGTCGAATGGGACATACTTGTACGACCTAGTACTGAGTACGGACACCAGTACCAGTGGGACTGCTGGGATAAGAGTTATGGCCCGTAGTCTACGTCCAAAGGTCAGAGTCGACACCACTATCACCTGCGCCACTATGCCTGCCACCACTCATCAGACATGGGTACAGACAAGTAGTGGAGACATCCTCCTGACATCTGCTCCTGTACTGGATGTACGACCACAACCTCTGAAGCCACTCCCCTGACATAGTACTTATGTACCACTTGGTCTCCTGGACCATCATGTACCTAAGGCCATTAGAGCCTACTATAAAATGAACTCTAACACCACCTGAGAGGGGGTTGGAAAATTCATTGTATGCTGAGGCTATTAAGCAATATACATTTTTCACTCCATTGTTCATCTGTGTTTATCCTTTCATAAGTTAATTCTAAGTTCTTATCTAAACATCGCCGCATTTACCTTTGAGTTTTCTGACCTAATTTCGTTGACGAGATTTCACCGTTAACATAAAGTATTTAACACAAAATACCCTAAAATTTCAATTTCCTCTTAGATTTATTATTTTTTACCAAACTTTAATTTTTATGAATTTATTTTATGACAAAAATATATTTTCCATTGTTTTCATTTTATTTTCCGAGATTATTACTCGATTAGGGTCTTTGTGTAGGTCCAAGACTGAAAGTCTTATTTTGACTTTTAAATCACAAACTTCATAATTTGGCTTGCAATAACTCATGGAAATAAATTCCAAACAAATATAATATTATTTAAAATAATATTCTTAACTCGGGGAAAAAATCCTGACCCGAGTCGTTTAAAGGTACCTGAAATGCATGGCGTTACACAAAATTCTTATCTGGTCGGGTAAATCATTTCCTGACCAGGAAAAACAGTCTTTTCCACCAATGTCCTTCCGACCAGTGACACGATGACTATGTTGATCATTTTCTAACCTTTGCATTTCCCTTGGTTAACACACTTACTAACCATTAATGCTCCACTTGGTAGCCATGAGTTGCCACCTGACATCTCTGATTGCCACGTCATTAAATTGAAATTTTTGGGATAACAGATGGTACATGTTATTAGTGCATGTTTATGATTTGTTATATAAATTTAACAATAATTTGGTTGGTTTTGGGATTGAAAAACTACATAGATATTTTTTTAAAATGTTTTTTGGACTAATTGGGCAATGTGCGTGCTCAACACGCATGAAGGAGCTGCAGGAACCTCGGCCGTACGGGCGTCTGTATGGTGTCTTTGACAAATTCTATTTTAATTAATTTAATATTTTACAACTAGTTTAATTAATTATATTAAATTTGTTTGATGAATTCTATGTTAATTAATTATGGTATTTTGCAAAATAGTATATTGTTGTGGTATATTTGCATAATTTGATAATACACGGTTATAGAGTAACATGTTAGGCCCATACAATTATTAAGATATGAAGCATCATTATTAAGTTATTTTTTGCATTTGGGCTTTAAATATAAGTATAATGATGAACCAATTTTTGTGTTTGAAAAATGTGGAAAAACTCAAATAAAACATTCATAAAATGTTAGGTATTATTTGGGCCTAATTGAATATGTAAAAGTTTTAATTCTTGTCTTTGTGGGTGGTTCCACTTTTGAATGCCCATTTTCTTTGAATTACTATATTGGGCTTAGTCAATTGAATAACAATTAATAAAATATAGTTAAAATTGCTGATTTTTTGGGCTTTGTATGGAAGTTACGAAACCTTAGTAGTGGGTCTGATGTACTGAACCCAGCTCACCTCAATGCAAGCTCGAATTGTTAATGTCCATTTACCTAAGTTGGACTTAATTTTATTATGTTATTCTTTTTAGTTGGACCTTATAATTTATTAGATACAAATTAATTGTAATTTTTTGATTAATTTAGAATGGTAATTTTAGAATTAATGGAAAAATTATAAACTATGGTTTATTGATTATTTTAATAATTTGGCAAACCTAAGTTGATATATTTTAAAAAGAATAAAATACTAAAAGATTTAATAATGAGTTTTTAAAATTTGAATTTGATCTCCATTGTTGATTTAACAAGGTTGGAGTTCAGTGGGGCCTCATGACGCTTTCATTTTGCTCCCTGCGGAAGGTGTTCACTAGATTTCATAACATGGTTAAATTTCTTAGGATAGATGGTTATGGATGGACCTTCTATAGGCTCATCCCTACGGAGACTCTAGGAATTAAGTCTATAAAAATCAATACCATGGGCAAAACTCATAATGTAAGAGATATTTATGACTATCACCTACCGGGACACATGGGTTTTCATTACTTTGATCAGATGAAATAGACAAGTAATAAAAGTCTATGACATTTTTTATTAATTTGGATGCTTCTCTATTTAACTAATTGAATATTTGTGACTGTGTCCTACCGGGACACATGAGTTCATGGCTAGTTAAAGTACCTAAGAAATAGAAGATAAATTTTTTAGTATTTTGCTTATCTCAAAACATTTTGTGTGTTATGCTATTTCTAAAATTTTATTGCATAAATGTTTGTCAAGCAATGCATTGATTTCTACTTAGTTGATAATTGTAGCTCTAGGCTACCCACCCCATACTCTTTCTAATCTATAAAACATTACTCTATGGTGAGAACCTCACGAAATGTTTGTCCAACACCAACTTGGTGTTGATTATGGACAACATTGAGTTCATGTTAATTAGAGATATCCTAATTTTTCTTATGCAACGATTACCAAATCCTTCAAAGAGGATTGTTGATGGTGGTTTGAGAAAGGAAAGAAGGAAAATACTGCTAAACATGTTCATGAAGAATCTAGTTTAAGTTTCTTCTTTGAAGAACAAATGAGGAAGAAATTCAAACAAAAAGAATAAGAAGTCCAATGGCAATGCACAAAATGATGCAAAGCATCTTGGAGCAAGGCCTAATTATAAGTAGACTAAAGGGGAGTGTTAACAACTACAAAGAGATTGGGATTCGGTTGAAGATTGCCCGACACTCAAGGCATATGGAACCCAAGATAATGAAATTTGTCTTCGATGCATGTTATTTTAGAGGATGATACTTTGGTTTTTTTACACTCTTTTAGCATTGAGAAAGCCACGAAGAATAAAAGGCCAAAGCTTTGAATCCATAAAGAGTTTTTCGTATCAAACAAGACAAAAGGATAAGCTTGAATGAATGTTTGAAATGAATATATTGTTTTCAGACAACGTTTAGTTTATTATGATTTTTAATGGAAATTTTAATTTCAATTTTTCTTATTACATCAATAACAATTTGTAGTTACTTTCACAAGTAATAAAATCATATTTCTTTAAATGGATGTGAATTGTGGGGTGGATGTATGAAAAACTGGCTATATCTATTGTAACTAAACGAACCCTATGTTCTAAATAATGAGTTGTTTAAGATTGCTAAATCTAGGACCGTGAAACGACAAAAGGTCAATAATGCTAGAAATGACGTACCTTTGGCATATTTTCTTTGGTCATGTTCACTATGATAGGATTCATAGACTAACAAAGGTTGGGCCTTTGAGGGAACTCACCTAGGGTGACCTACCTATTTGTGAATCTAGTCTCGAGGCAAAATGACAAAGCGTCTATTCTATGTGATAGGAGAAAGGGCCAAAGAACCATTAGGGCTAGTACGTTCAAATGTCTAGGGACAAATGAATGTTCAAGTGAGGGGTGGTTATGAGTATTTCTTCACCTTCATTGGTGATTGCTCTAGAGACTCATGTAAGTACCTAAAGCATATGAACTCTGAGAATTTATTAAGAAGTTCAAAGAATGCATTGCTATGGTTGTAATACCAAATTAGGTAAAATGTTAAAGATCTTTCGATCTGATAGGGGTGGAGGATATTTGGATAATTAGAACCAATATCATTAAATTGAACTTGGATAATTGTCTAAAGCAACTATCCAAGGGGCTCAACAATAGAACAGTGTTGCTGTGTGACGTGAATCGAGCGTTTATGAAAATATGTGTTCTATGATAAGATATTAAACTCTACCGACTTCTTACGAAGACATTTTTTGGAGACATACTACCTAGACCACATGTGACATTTTTTAAATGTTGTGTCGTCTCAAAGTTGTCTCCACGACACCACAAGAATTATGGAATGGTCGTGATCCTAGTTTACGTCATTATGGAATTTGGGGGTGTCATGTTTATATCCTGAGGAAAAAGGAACAAAGGCTAGAATCGCGAATTGAGGTTTACTTGTTTGTAGGCTATCCTAAAGGTACTCGGGGTGGTTTGTTTTATAGTCTTGCTCGAAAGAAAGTGTTTGTTTCCACAAACACTACTTTTGTTGATAAAGACTACATAATGAATTTCAAGCATCATAGCAAAATAGTTTTAGATTGAAAAATGATAAACTATTGTTCTATAACGCACTACTTCCTTAGAGCCGTTACTAAGTGAGTTTAAAATGTGCCATTAACTCACTAATCGAGGTTTTAGGTTAAAAGTGTAGCTAGACTATGTTGAAGGTCATTTAAAGTCATTAAATATAAAAATGTGATCATTCATTGAAAATACTAAAAATTAAACATTTGGAATCCCAAAATACGGTTTAGGAAATATTTATAACTCAAAATACATTTAGGGTCGACTAGGCGACAAATTCAGGTCCATACATAACATTTACCTAAAATTAACCCCGGCATTGACAGCCAGGTAGGCCTAACATGTACCCATTGCTGCACGTGGGTAGGCCCTATGCCTTCGCCGTTCCCGACCATTGCCGTTCATTCACAAATATGCACTACATAGCATAATATCAACAAATATCTAAACATATACTAAACATTAACAATAGGGCTACATCCTGCAATCCAATCAATAGGACCAGGCCATGCAATACAAAAAATAGGGCCAGGCCCTGCAATAAAAACAATAAGGCCACGCCCCGCTCTACGGGTAAAATAGTTTTCTTACCTGTGTCCCAATCTTCCTAAGCATCGCAATCCCGAGCATAGTCCTCTAACCCGAGGCTCACTGAAAACCTAGTCGCAATGCATTAACAATAGCCATCCATCAAGCTATATTCCAATAAATAACTTTGGGATAAAATTCTAGCCTTCGAGATCTTGGATTCTACCAAACCAGGTGGTAAAATCCTTCTCAAGACTTAACAATTGGGTTTCTGAGCCAAAAACCTTCAAACAACCAACATTTCGAACTTGAGCCACGACCCAGCCCCTTAAATGTCGCGATGCGCTCAAGTCAGAGGCAAAAGCCTCACTGGTTAAGGGACATGGGCCGCGACGCACCTGGGAAAATAGAGGCTTCCAGCCTCTTCGACACACACGGGTCACGGCGCCTGAAAAACAGGCCCACGACTCGTGCCTCCAAACCTAGAAAACACAAATTTCCCTGCATTTTCCTCAAATCTAAACCCTCTGAAATCAACCCAATTCAAGGCCTATACCAAAAATCCTTATTCTCACAGTCTAAACACCCTAACCATCGCATAAACAACCCCACGACTCCTCCAAATAACCAAGAGTAATACACAATTTAGCTCCCATGCATATCACTTCCTAACCGAATTCAACAGAATGAATTGAGTTTAAGTGCTTACCTCAGAGATGAATTCAACCTTTAAGCCACTACTGAAGCATCACAAGCCTGAATCCTCACAAGATCTAGCCTAGAATCCTTGATAGTTGGTTAATTTACTTCAAAAATTTCCAAACTTCAATGAGAGAAGGAGTGAGCCGAGAGAGAGAAAAAGAGTTGGAATTCCTTCTGCTTATCCTTGCCTAGTTCTAGTGGTTTCTCAAACCATATAAATGTTTATTTAGTTTGAGAAAAAGTCTAAAATGCCCCTTAAGTCCTCAAATATCATCAAGGGTAATTCAGTCAATAGCCAAATCCCACTAATTCCTCGACTGTTCCTATAAATCCTCATGCAATCCCAACATGTCTAAATCATTACAAAATTACTACACGTTACTCAATAAATCGAGAATACATGTTATATTCTAAAAATATCCCTAGGCTCCTCCCAAGCCGAGTATTTGACCCCGTTGTGACTTTTTAGCAAAACTGCTCCCTAGCACAAATATATCACCACTCACACATGGTATTAATCATAATATACAAAAATATTGCATTTATGCCCTCAACGGCTAAAATTACAAATATACCCCTAATAACCAAATGGGGTCCACATGCATAATTAATTCACTTAAACATGCATTTCTAATCATATACTCATCAAATTCACATATTAACATAATTAAATCAATTCTTGCCCTCCAGGCACGCTAATCAAGGCCCTAAGCCCTATTAGCAGATTTTGGGATGCTACATGTTCCATCATGACTGACGCAAGCCACTGAATACAAGGTAGATTTAGAAACCACTAATCTAAGTCCGAAGGTTCCGGTGCCTCGTCATAGTGGGAGGGCTTTTCAGAACTCGGTACATGTTAGATAGATAGTGAAACCCACAAGCTGGTTGGGGACACTAGTAACAATGACCCGTTGACCTTTAAACAAACAATGGGTAAGTTTGTAAGTGATATTTGAATTGAAGCCAAGTACCAGGAAATTGAGTCTAAGAACTATAATTTTTTTTTGAGAACTTATAAATGCGCCATTGGATTTTAGGCCTAGGGGGTGGAAGTTGATCTATAAGAAGAATAGGGGAGATGATGGAAAGGTCAAGACATTTAAGGCTCGACTCGTGGCAGAGAGTGAAGGTTTACTTAGAGAAAAAAATTTCTCCAGTAACCATGTTAAAATTAATTTAGTATACTCTTATCCATAGCCACAACTCTTGATTAATATATAAGGCAAATGGTCCTCAAAGAAGCATTTTTAATGGCTATCTTGATGAGACCATTAACATGGATCAATGTGAAGGATTTAAAGTAGTTGGACAAGAAAGTCGGCACACTACTAGAAATATAGGCTTTTACTTCGGTTTTCATAGTGAGCATACAAAAAAACTGAAGTAAAAACCTTTTCAAACTCTTTTACTTCGCTTTTGAAATTGGTGCTCTGAAAAAAATTACTTACTACTTCGCTTTTTTAAAAAAACGAAGTGAAAAATTCATAGAGAAGAGGGCCGTGTTTGGTTGCACAAGCCCGTGACCTATGTTTAGAGATAATAAAAATGCAAAAAAATGGCCAAAGCCAAACGCGACCCTTGTGCACCTTTAACTTCGGTTTTTTGGTAAAAATCGAAATGGAAAGTGCACTTTCGACTTCTGTTTTTACCTAAAAACCGAAGTAAAAGGGTTTTATAACCCATTTCATCAACCCGAACAGTCATCTCCCTCAAATCCTTCTCTCTCATCTGTGTAAAAAACCCCCAAAAACCTCCATTAACAACCGTGAGCCAATACCCATTTTCATTCTCCAAACCTTTTTTTTCTTTATTTCTTGCTACATTTCTACACTATAAACCGAAATATAGTCCAAAAATCTGTTTTTTTTATTTTTTTTATTATTCCGAATTTTATAATTAATATAATTAATATTTTGTTCACTTTTATAATCATTTGTTTTTTTTGTTATGTTAAATAATGTGATAAAAATTAGGTTTATTATAAATATATATATGTATATTAGTGAATTTTAGAAATTGTGACAATAGATAAATTTGTTTTTCAAATATTTGAAAAAAAATAAATAGCTTGAAGATGATCAAAGTGTTGTTCATTAGTTTCATTAACTAGTTTGATTTTTTTTATTTATTGGTTTGATAATTAATTATGTAGTTTACTAATTATGTAATGTTTTAGTAAGGTTGTTGATTGAGTGGTGAACTTTGTTGTTCATTTCGGGTGCATTGAAGAGTAATATTGAAGGTTAGTTATTTTTTTTATTTATATTACTACAAGATTTATGTATAAAGATAAGGCTAATGTAATCATGCATATTAGATTTAGTGAAAGTTATGTTTGAAAATTAGTGAAGTAGGCTTTGGGAAATTTGCGTGCTGTGGTCATATAAGGATGGATTGATTTATGCTTGATTATTGTGTTTGTTTGTGTTGTTGTTATAGGAAATTTTGAAATTGCGGTATGCTATAGAAATAGAGGATACTCTGCCGAATTTTTTAAAAATTTTATAAAACTAGAACCTAATAATGATGGATTCATCTATGCTTGATTATTGTGTTTGTTTTAATTGGTTTTATAGGTAATTATGAAATTACGGTCTGCTATAGAAACAGAGGATACTCTGCCGAATTTTTTAAAAAATTTATAAGACTAGAACCTAATAATGATGGATTCATCTATGCTTGATTATTGTGTTTGTTTGTATTGGTTTTATAGGTAATTATGAAATTATGGTATGCTATAGAAACAGAGGATACTCTGTCGAATTTTTAAAAAAATTTATAAGACTAGAACCTAATATAAGTTTTTTTCTAACTTATTAGGAATTTAATATTGTTATTAGTATGGATAAATCATGTATGCTTGAGAGGAGAGAAACATCACAATTTCAAGATGGATTCAACAAATTTTTAGAGTTTTTCCTAAAGAATTGTAGTGATCCACAAAAAATTTGTTGTCCTTGTATCGATTGTGGTAATGGAGTAAAGGGGAATATTACAATGATAATGGATCATGTATTTTGTCGGGGATTTGATATGAGTTATAGTAAATGGTATTGGCATGGAGAATTATTAAATGATGACCCATATCCATTAGGTAGGCGAGGTGTAGATGATTTTGAGAGTAATGATTTTGATGATCATCCTATAGAATTGCTTGATGAAGCACAAGAAGAGTTTTTTCATAATCCAGAAAAAATTGATAGTATGGTTAGAGATGCAGACAAACAATTGTTCAGTGGTTGCAATAAACTAAGATTGCCCACAATGGTTAAATTTTATAACATAAAAGCAGAAAATGGAGTTAGTGATAAGTGTTTCATTCAATTTTTAGCTTCTTTCCAGGAGATTTTGCCGCTAGAAAATTGTTTTCTGGAGTCTACATATTAAGTAAAAAAAACATTAAGTTTGATAGGGTTGAAGTATGAGAAGATTCATGCATGTTCGAATGATTGTATTTTATATCGTAAGGAGTATGCAGACATGGACGCTTGCTCAGAATGTGGTTTATCACGGTACAAACCTAACAAAAGTAAGGAGATTAGGAAACTTATTCCTCAGAAAGTGCTATGGTACTTACATTTGATTTCGCGGCTGAAGCGATTATATCGAAATGCAGAACACTCTAAGAACTTAATATGGCACGAGATTGGACGAGTGAAAGATGGTAAACTCCAGCATCTTGCAGATTCACAGGCCTTGAAGAAGGTAGATTATATCAATCCAGAATTCAAAAATGAACCAAGACATCTCCGTCTCGGTTTAGCTGCTGATGGAGTAAACCCGCATAGATCTCTTAGTAGTAGGCATAGTTTATGGCCTGTCTTCCTGGTTATGTGCAATCTTCCTCCTTGGTTGGTCATGAAAAGGAAGTTCATGATGCTTTCATTAATGATTTCAGGCCCAAAACAACTAGGACATGATATCGATGTTTATTTGGTACCATTAATTGATGATTTGAAAGAGTTGTATGAAAATGGTTTTGAGGCATATGATGGTTTTAAAAAAGAATTTTTTAATTTGAAAGCGGTGTTGTTATGGACTGTTAATGATTTTCTAGCATATGGTAACCTATCAGGTTTAAGCACAAAATGTTACCAAGCTTGTCCAATTTGTTGCACCAACACAAGGGCCCGTCGCTTGTCAAATGGATGCAAAATGTGTTATACGGGTCATAGACGATATTTTCATTTAAGTCATCTTGACAGAAATAAAGAAAAAGCATTTGACGGTACTGTGGAACGAGACCTTGCTCTTTTTCCATTGTCAGGTGAGCAAATTCTTAAGGAAGTAGAAAAACTTGACTTTAGGTATGGGAAGAAGAATAAAAACAAAAAAGTCAATGGATGTTTTCAAAGAAAATCAATTTTCTTTCAACTTCCTTACTGGAAAGATTTACTCATTAGACATTGCTTGGATGTCTTGCACATAGAAAAAAATGTATGTGAAAGTATAATCGGTACATTACTTGATATCCCAGGTAAAACCAAAGACGATTTGTCTAGTTGTTTAGATCTTGTTGAGATGGGTATAAGACACCGCTTGGCACCTGAAGAAAAAGGGGCTCGCACATATTTTCCTCCTGCTTGTTTTACATTGTCTAAAGAAGAGAAGCAAGTTGTATGTCAATCATTGGCAGGGATGAAACTGTCTGATGGTTATTCATCGAATGTTCGAATCTTGGTGTCTATGAAAGATTTGAAGTTAATTGGAATGAAATCACATGATTGTCATATATTAATGCAACAATTACTTCCAATTGCCATTCGGTCAGTTTTACCGAAAAGAGTTCGAGATAGTGTGACAAGTGTGTGCGTCTTCTTTAATCAACTATGTGGAAAAGAATTGGAAATGAAGAAGTTGAATGCATTGCATGATGAAATAGTTGAAACTTTATGCAAGCTTGAAAAATATTTTCCACCATCTTTTTTTGACATCATGATACATTTGATGGTCCATTAAGTAAGAGAAGCGAAGTTGTGTGGGCCAGTTTGGGGGAGATGGATGTATCCATTTGAAAGGAATATGAAGGTGTTGAAAGGATATGTACGTAATCACCATCGCCCTGAAGCTTGTATGGTTGAGTGTTATTTAGCAAAAGAAGCTGTGGAATTTTGTTCAGAGTACATGGTTGGAATCGACACAATCGGAATTAGCAAACCACGGAATAACTCGGATGGAGTTGATAGAGGATTACGAGGGAATGAAACAGTAGTGACCATATCTCGTGTAGAATTAGATCAGGCTCATTTAGTTGTCTTGGAAAACAATCCTGAGGTTCAACCATATATAACGTAAGTTATAAATTTAATAAACATTATGCTCATTTTTATGTATAATTGAAATTTTAATGTTGTACTTTGTATTTGCAGTGAGCACATGGAATTATTACAATCAATGA